>NC_086322.1:87342578-87642578 GCF_036172605.1 Pelobates fuscus
GATCTCTTGTGTCCTTTAAATGCCGAGTGCCTTTGTCACAGACTTTGGCCAGGTACGCACAGATATCCTATTGGATCTGACTGAGGATCTTAAGCTTCATTGACTGCCAAAGTGAAACACACTGATGGACACTCTAATGTACAAAGCGGAATGTGGCAGACTACATTGTAGACATCTGCCAGCACTGAGGCATGACACATAATTTAAAATAATAAATTAAAAACACTTTCAGAGATATTCACTAAAGCTAGAATTTCAATTTTTGGAATTCAATGGGAATTTCCAAATGTAGGGGGGGGGGGAATCAAAAAAATTAGAATATTTCTCCAAGTCAGTTCTTTTTTCAGTTTGACTGTTTTGGCCTTATATTTTAGATTCACTTTTAATTTCCAGTATTTTTCTTTTCAGTGAATAACCTTGTTTGTGTACATTTTTAAAGCAGACATCTCAAATAAGTAAGTTTCTGCAACCCAATGTAGGTGTGCAGAAACTAAACCTGAATTTATATATCGGTACACTGATCTGTCATTCAACGGTTGTGTAACCAGAATACACTGATCTGAGAATAAATGTAGACATGATGGATTTGGTGAATATCTATATATAGAGAGAGATGTATAATTGCATTTTGTCTTCCACATAGTTTATAATTTGCATCATTGTTAAGCAAGATGTTTGATTGAGATAATTTCACCATGAGGCTGTACATGTTCCAGTTACTCCCATTCATATAAAATGTAAAATTCCAAGTAAGACACACCTTTAGAAATTAACCCCTTAGGGCTGGTAGGACATTCCATGCCGTCTTTCACAGACTGGTCTGGTCTTTAACACGGCATAAAATGTCCTAAAGGTTTGGTGCGAGCAAATAGTTTTCCTGGCACTGCAGGTCCCCTCTCCCTCCCACCCCCATCCCGTGTTGCTGAAGGGGTGAAAGCCCCTTCAGTCACTTACCTGATACCACCACGGCGGTGGTTTAGGGTCTGCCCACACTCCTCCCCTGCCAAATTCTAGGCTTACACAACAAACATTACACAACAAATAACACAAATAAAAAATGAGGACATCTATAGGGACAATTCCAGTAATGCCCTTTTAATAATATTAGATCCACATAGTGCCACCTTGGGGATAAGATTGTCAGTATATTACCAAGTAGATGCGTCTATGCCAGGGTTTTATTAATTTGGAGAAAGCAATCCTATTATTTATAGTATTTAAACCAGTTTGCCATATTTTGTTATGGGTATCAATATTGCTGTTTTTAAAATAAACAGCCTTTTCCATCATACTTTGATATTGGATTTGGGCTTTGAGATCTATTAAGGTGGGAGGTTCATTTTTTATCCAGTTCATAGCAATACATAATTTGACAGCCATTAAAACATGAATGGTTAAATATAAAGATGGTTTAGCCATTTTGGGCATATCTCGGTGAAATATGAATCTTTCGGGGGTCAAAGTGATATTTAATTTTTGATCAGTAAGAAGTTTATATACTCCCAATTTAAGAATATCCAAGCCAACGCAGTCCCACCAGATATGTTTAAGTGAACCAAGTTCTCTATTACATTTCCAGCAGTAATTGGAGGAATTTATTTGAAATGTACATAGTTTAATGGGAACCATATACCATCTGTGAATAAGCTTAAGGAAAGTTTCTTGTATATTTATACAATGAATCGTTTTCCTTATTAACTCAAATGAATTTGACCAGGCTTGACAGGAGAAGGACTTATCCAGATCGATTTTCCACTTAATGACAGTATTCAATTTAACTTCTTGATTAAGTGTATCCAAGACCCTTCTAATTCTTGAAGGATTATTAGTGCCCTCCCCATAGAGAATCTTATCAAAAGGTGAGACCCTAATTATATATGTTTTATGTAGGAAATCTATTATTCTTAGAAAAGTAAAATATTCTTTACGCGATAGACCTGATCTTTCCGGTTGGTATGAAAATGTACTAATCCCAGAGGTACCATATAAGTCTTGAATTGTTACCAACTCTATTTCTAACCAACCAGACAAATTAAAATCCTGGATAAAAATGTTCAAGCCTTCTAAAGGAGCATTTGTAGAGATTTGATTTTGGAAATATTTCTTTATCGGCTCTATAGATTGGAAAACGTGAGAAATAAGTAAGTTGTCAATATTCAAGTTTTTGAATAATTTCTTATCTGCCCAAAAAAAAACAAAAGGGTCAAAAGTACCACATATTTTTTTTTTCATTTATATACCATGGTTTCATTGTTGAATTTCTGTTTCCCCATTCCAAAAAATGGGAAAACCTCACAGTATCATGAGTATAAAATATATTCGGGAAAGATAATCCTCCATTTGCTAATCTGGTCGATATTACTTTAAACGCAATCCGTGGTTTCTTACCGCCCTAAACATATGATATAAATAAGCAATGGAATAAATGGAGTCTCTTCTTTGGAACTCTAGGGGGAATTGTGCGAAAAAGATATTCCGATTGTGGAAGTAAATATGTTCTAATAATATCTTTTCTTCCCAGCCATGAAATTTGTCGTTTGGACCATTTTGAGAGAGTATTTCTAAATTCTTTAAGAAGTGCATTATAGTTGTCAGTGATCCACACATCAATATTAAAATGAATAATTATTCCCAAGTAACAAATGCAATTTGAAGACCGGTTAAATTTATGGTCATTGTTCAGAGTTCCTACTTGAGGGCATGAGGGATTACAATGTAGAACCTTTTTTTGCATATTGATTTTATAATTGGAAAATCTACTATATTCTTCTATACATTGTAGTGTGACTGGTATAGAGACCTCTGGATATGTTAATGTCATAATTATGTCGTCTGTGAACTTAGTTATTTTTTGTTTTTGGTCGCCTAAAGGCACCCCAGTTACATTATGAGTTTGTCTGATATATGCAGCTAGTGGCTCGATAGAGAGAATTTAAAGGAGGGGTGCCAATTTTTAGCCATACATTTTAACTTTATTTTGAATGTCTGACGATTCACTCTAGTGAATAACCCTGATATTGTGCAGTATAACATAACTGGCATATCATGAGATTCTAATCCACAGTTTTTCTTACATTATTGTTCTAATATTCTGTTCAATTATTCTAATATTTTCATGCTACATGTACAATAGACACTGGCTGGGGCGCATTGTTACTGGGTTGGTTAAACGTTTGTTTTATGTAACAAGAAAACTTTTGTTTTACAGGACAGGGTGGATTCTCTTACCTAAAGGAATGGCTTTGGTGGGCTGGACTCATTTCAAGTAAGTTTATAACAGATTGTTTGCGTAATTGAGTTTCATTACCGAATTTTTATTGCTGTTGTTACAGAGATGGCAACTATTTAAAGTATGCTGGCATGCTATATGCTGAGCTGTCATTAATAATGGCCATTGTTCATTGTAAAAGTTAAGTCACCAAAGATTGTCTGTTAAATGCCAATCTACCCCCGTGTTCTAAGGATATAACAAGTAGCATTCTTTCCTTTTCGTCTCATTAATCATGTTCATGCCCTGTATCGTGAGCTGTGACAAATGAAATATTCTAAAATAATCATAAATATTGTATCTGTGTGACATTCATAGCAGTCTTAAACTGTTATTTCTCAAGATTTTTAATGTTATGGTTACTTGTCAGCAATTCTTAGCATATGTGGTTGTAAAGTATGAAAAATGTAATTAAATATTAAAATTCACACCATTCTACGCTGGATCTGGGTAACTGTCCTGGTCCTGCTTGACAGGTATTGGCTAAGCACCATAACCACTTTAAAATGTTGTAGTAGTTATGTTGTCAAGTGTTTCCAGGCACCATCCCATGATAAGCTGTAGCACCAGTTATGAATGGTGTGCCATTTAGCTGGCTCTGTCGGGCCCCTATAGCACTTGTGATCTGAACTGTTATGTTAAAGTAGAAGTTTATACCTTTGTATTAGTCTGCCAACAAAGGTGAACTAACTTCTAGACATGTGCAAATCGTTTCGGTCTGAATTTATATTCGGATGAATTTCGGCAATTCGGACATTTGGATGCTTCCGAATGTCCAAATTGCCAAAGTGCTGAATTTACGAATTTCGGAAGTCCCGAATTGCCAAAGTGCCGAAACCGAACCGAATTGCTGAAGTGCCAAAGTGCGTTGGATTTCTGAAAAGTGGCAAAACTTGAGAGGGAGGTAAAATTAAGGAAATTATGACATGAATATAACCCTAGCCCTAACACTCACTAACCACTAACTAACAAATGATATTTGGGGGTCTTGGTACCAGCAGGGATTTAATTGAATGCAATCTTCCCACTTGGAGGGATTGGGACAGCATACGTTATTATGGGGACTGTATTGATCACTATAGTTACAGTACGGATGGACATGGCAGGGCACACCAACACTCCTTGGTTACTTAGTAACTGTAATGAACATTTCAGAAATAATTAACACTCTCCCCGTCCACTCTGGACGCACCCCAGGCCTGAATGTAGAAAGAAAAGAAGTCTTATCAGTGCAAATAACTCTGCAAATCTTACTTTTGTATGTCAATGGGCAGGACTTTCTACAGTGAGCTCATTTCAGAATAAAAATAAATGTTAATGTGACATTTCAGAGAGATTTTTTTTAGCTTTATTATTATATTGATTGGGATTGACACACCAACAGTACACATGTGTGTGCTTTATGTTCACAGTTTGCTATAACAAACAGGATTTAAAGCATGGCACCAAAATACGGTACTCAACCATCCCATGCTGTGTAGAGGCCATCAAAGCAGTGTTAATTTTGGCGGCAAATTTCCATTCAGTTTCAGTCATAGTCTTTTGACTAAAAATACATTTTAGTTTTAGTCCTAATTTAGTCATCTGAATTGTTTTAGTTTTAGTCTAGTTTTATTTGATTAAATCTCCAGCAGATTTTAGTCGACACAACTAAAACCTAATGGGTTTAGTTAAAGCCTCTACCTGTCTCTTTTGACCTTTCACCCGCCCCTCTGTGTCTCTTTGTATCCCCCAAGCCCTTCTGAAAGTCTTTCCCCAAGTCCCGGTATGTGTCTTTTGCCCCTTCCTCAGCCCCTTTGTGCAGTGTTAATTTTGGCGGCTAATTTCAATTTAGTTTTAGTCATAGTCTTTTGACTAGAATGCCATTTTAGTTTTAGTCTAGTTTTAGTCGACTAAATCTCAAAAATAGACAACTAAAATTTGTCTAAAATTGTTAGTTGACAACATTGGCACTACATCAGAAAGGGTCATGTAATGTCATCGGACTCCTCTACATATATATAGTACTGGCGCAAAATATTGGGCTTTTTGAGAAATTTTAGGTGACTTACTAATAACAATTTATGCAACAAAAGCTTAATTTAGAACAAGGACAGCAAATCTTGTTTACACAGACTGATTTCTAAACACAGTTATTGTAGTTTAAAGACAAATTACTGGGAGTATTATTGCTGTTGAGCTCTATTATAATAAATTAACACATACTGAGAATATTGGGCTCTTGGGCATTTGGATAGAAAAGAGGGGCAGAGGCATTTGGACACAAGACAGGGACTGTTCCTCCTAAACAGGGACACTTGGGAGGTATGCTTTTGGTTAGCCTGTGCAACACTACTTAATGTCTTCTCCCCATGGGTCTAGACAAGCCTGCTCTGAGTCAGTGCGTGCAAGTGTCAGAATGGGAACCTTTGAAAGCATATAATCAACATTCCATCATTTTAAATAATGAGTACATTTGCTTGTTGGTTATAGAAACCTAAACTTTAATGTTGTTGATTCTTTGCCGTATGCTGCCATTTTATCTGTCTGTGTGACTTGGGTCATATCAGCTGTGTGATCACCTTGCTGTAAGTAAAATAACATGTCCTACAGAAAGCAACAAAAGCTTCCAACTATAGGGAGACAAATAAAATTGCATAATTCATACCATAAATCAAATGCTAGTATGCTATCTTAATTTACCCAGCTGCAGCCCAGATATTTTTTATAACCATCCCTTATGTCAGCAGCGTGACCACCCCAATTGACACAAATAACCGAAATGGCTTCATCTCCATTGCTTACAAATTGTGAATCCATTCAATCACTGAAAAATACTCATATTGTTGTTTTTGTTTTATTTTTCAGTTGAACTATTACATTTAATATGTTTTTTGGAATTTATGTGCAATTATTTTATTTTTTTACAGTGGCTGCAGGAGAAGGTGCAAACTTTGCTGCGTATGCATTTGCCCCAGCAACGTTGGTGACGCCACTTGGTGCACTGAGTGTCCTTATATGGTATGTAAGATATACAAACTTGAATAATGTGCAACAACAAAAAAAATTCTGTGCAACAACATAATCTAATATTTATAATATGAAAAAACGCAAAACTAAAACATACAATGAAAGGTTCATGTGATTATGGTCCCCGTGTAGTACTGTATTGTCAAAGTATCACAGACTGCAAATCCTGAAATAGCCAGCCTTATATAAATGATATTACAATGTCCACACCAAAATGCATATCTCCCAACAAGTCAAATGGACGAAGAGGGACACTTTCATTTTAGGGGTGTGAATGGATTTATGCAGCTAAAATTTAGAACATTTAGAACATTTAGAACATTAGCAATGTATCTTGTTAAAGCAGACTGATTCCTAAACACATTTATTGAGTTTAAAGGAACACTATAGGCACCCAGACCACTTTAGCCCAATTTAGGTGGTCTGGGTGCACTGTCTCAGTCCCTTTAACCCTGCAATGGTAATTATTGCAGTTTTCCCAAGAAAAAAGGATTTAGTGTAAACGCTCTGTTAATGATTAATATTTTTGCACAAGCTTTTCAAATGGTTTAATATTTTTATATTTTTTATATATTTTATGTTATTATTTTGAAAAAAATAATTTTAAACAGTTATCCAAAAATATGAAATCATTTAAAGGTTATCTTAAAATATGAAGTAAGTCCATTACCACATCAGAGGATCAAACCATGTTTTATGTCTTAACAGTGCTGTCCTGTCGTCATATTATCTGAACGAGACACTGAACATTCATGGAAAGCTGGGCTGCTTCCTGTGCATTCTGGGCTCTACAATGATGGTCATTCATGCACCTCAAGAAGAAGAAGTTACTTCCTTGCATGAAATGGAAATTAAATTAAGAGATCCAGGTTAGTAATTTTAAGAATACTGAGTACTAAATAAATGAGTTACTTTAAAGAAAGATTCCATTGGTAGATGCAATAATATGTAATGTGTACACTGTCTTTTGATGCTCTATATAGATCAATTACAGTCACAAATTGGGTACCATTGGTAATGGGGGGGGGGGGGGGGGGGAGGAGAAGTGGTTCTGAGAGGGGAAATAGCTGAGGAAGTATCTCAGATAGTTAGAGCACCAGCCATGGTTTCACTGGCTCACTTTTCAAAATGGCAGAGTCAATCCAGCATAGAATTGTTCTGATGTGAATAAAATAAGAATAATGTATTAAAAGCTTTTATTTAGATTTATCTGAAGGGCCCGGAGCTCATTACCTGTTCTCGTTTTGAAAGAATGATACCTTGGAGTAAGCCAACTCCTGGTGGCTGCAGCTCCTCTTACATTAAGCTTCTTTTCAAATCGTGTTAAGTGCGGTGAGTTTTCTAATGTGCAGCTTTCCACTTAAATAGTGAAAATTTAGAAACCTTTAGATATATTAGCAGAAGTTATCATCTGAAACTTTTCTGTATTACTTTGCCACATCCTTTGTTTTGACCATAAAGGTCTTTAAATATGACAAGGCAGCCATTTACAAAATATAAAAATGGGTGAAGAAGCTAATAGATGGTACATGGTCCCACCTAAACTAGTAATACAATAGAAGAAAAAAAAATGGTCCATCACAAACCTCTCAAATTAAATGTTTATTAGGTGCCCATACAGAACAGGCAATAAGGCTTTTTTTATGGCACCTAATATAGGAAAATATCATTTGAGAGGTTTGTGCTGGATTATTTTTGGTTCTAGGTAGCCATGAGTTTAAAGGAACACTATAGACACCCAGACCATTGAAGTGATCTCAGTGCACTGTCTCAGTCCCCTTAACCCTGCAATGGTAAAAGAAGGATTTAGTGTAAACGCTTTGTAGAAACACATTGTCCATGATTAATATTTTTGCATAAGCTTTTCAAATAGTTTAATATTTGTTATATATTGATGTATTTTTATATGTATATTATATGTTATTATTTTGAAAAAATAATTTTAAACAGTTATCCAAAAATATGAAATCATTTGAAAGCTTATCTTAAATTATGAAGTAAGTCCATTACAATAGCAGAGGTTCAAACCATGTTTTATGTCTCAACAGTGCTGTCCTGTCGTCATATTTTATCTGAACAGTTGTCTTTTTGTGTAGCCAGTAAACACTTGAAACAAGAATGAATTTATAAGTTAATTTTTTCCTAATTCCTAACACATGAAATTCTACCTTCTCTTCCAACAGGGTTCATCACATTTGCTACACTTGCAGTTGTGGCATCCTTGGTGCTTATATTTATAGTTGCCCCAAAGAATGGACAAACCAACATTTTGGTATACATCGCCATATGTTCTATCATAGGAGCATTCTCTGTGTCATCTGTGAAGGGAATTGGAATAGCAATTACGGAATTCATAGAAAGGAAACCTGTCTACAAGGACCCCCTGTTCTACATCTTATTGATCATTCTAGTGATCTCTGTGAGCACACAGATAAATTATCTCAACAAAGCACTAGATGTCTTCAATACATCTATTGTGACCCCAATTTACTATGTCTTCTTTACCACCATGGTGGTCACCTGTTCTGTGATATTATTTAAAGAATGGAACAGTATGAATGCCAGTGATATCATCGGAACACTAAGTGGATTCCTCACCATTATTATTGGTATTTTCTTGCTACATGCTTTTAAGAACACCAACATCACTTGGAGCCAGATCACGTCCAATGTAAGGAAAGAAAAGCAAAAGCTTGCTGATGAGCATGAAGATCAGCACAGCTTGCTCGGGAGCTCAGAAAGTTCACTATTGGCGTTTGAAGATGAAAGACAAGATGAACACTACTAATCCAGGATATAGCTAAATGCCAGGAAGTGTCCTCATCTCTTGCCTGTTTGTGCTTTATTTGGTTCCTGCACAGAGTATTGGACTTCAACCAGTTAAAATGTTTATCAATGTATATAAATATTGTATATAGTAATATAAATGGGTAAGTCAATAGTTTCATCATATTTTGTGGACGCACTTCGTTCTGTGTACACGTTGAGAGGTGTTGCAGTTCTGGGTAACATTATCAAATATTGTAAATGTATAAAGGACCCATTGATGAGTACAGAGCTGCCATTGCTAGCATATTACATGTACATATCAATCTGGGTAGCTGACCAGACAAATTTGTTAATACTGCAACAAGTGATCTGTCCTAACGAGTGACCGATGTTTGTTGTGCATAGACAAAAGAGAAATGAAAGTATTTATTATTTTTGAGAAAATCTGCAAAGCTATGTATGTCTTTTTTGCTTTAATAATCATTTTCACTGCACCTTATTCCCATTCTCATTAGGTAACCTATTCATAATATAATTTAGCTTTATTGAGGACGTCCTATAGGCTACCAGATCTTTCATTGCTTTCTAGAGATTTTTATGGGTTCTTTAAACCACAGAGTTGGATTCATATATTTGTTGCTTTGTGGTTACAATATTTATAGATTATTTTCATAGTTCTACCATATTGGTAGTGGTCAAATGAAAAACCAGCTGCAAATGAAGCACAATGAGTCTGGCAGTGCACGCTATTTGGGATTTATAGAGATCGAATCCATATTTATATCTTAATGTATATGATAAGGCACCATTATCAGTATTGTGATTGCAAAGCTTAATCAAAGACTCTTAATATTAAGCTAAATAGATAAAAGCAATCCAACAATGATTGAAAAACACGCATCTTGTACAAGTGCTAAAACCTGTTTCAGACTTGAATCACTGCTGCCGTTTTTACCAAAAAAAAGTGTCAAAATTGTACCTAGAGACCCATGCACAGATCTCTTTCTTGCACAGATCGACTTTCAGTGGTGTCACAGACAGCAGGGCCCAGCACGTGATGTCATGCGCCTGCTGCCCAGGCCTGTGAAAGTAGAGTTTGACCCGATGTAGGAGAGAGATCTGTCCTTTCTAGTGCAAAGCTCTACTGCAGCTCCGCTAAGCAACAGATTTCCCAATTTACTCCTCAGGCCAACAAAGTAGAGCAATGGTAGTTGTTTGTGTGCGATTTTAAAGGTTTGTTTGCATTTGCTAATTATGGCGTTGGTGGCTAATTAAAGCAGATTATGCATGATGTATGTGTGTGTGTGTGGGGGGGGGGGAGGGGCTATTTAAGCAGGGGATCTACCATCTTAAAGGGAACACTTCAGCATTATAAATACATGTATTTATAGGGCTGTTGTGTTGTGAACTATTTCTGATTACTGAGCCCACCTCCCACCCCCCCTTCTCCCCACCTTTACTGTAAAATAAATCTGTTACTTACATGGACATAATTACTAGTGATGATTTCCCAGCCAATCCATTGAATTGGTAGACGGGGAACATGAAAGGCAATTGGTTCCATCCTCTACCAATGCTTCTCATACAGAAGCATTGAATACAGAGCTACTTTTTGAGAAGTCACACATTGCTTTGAGCGCTCAAAACAGCCCCTTCCAGTTGTCCAAGAGGCAGGAGGATGTACTGATTTTTCTTGAAATAAACCACTATTATGAAGTAATAGTTAACCCCTAAAGCACTTCAGTGAACCAAAGTGCTTTAGTTTTAGGTATTTGGAGTGGTCCATTAAGCTTCTGGCAGCAATACATATATGCAGTATATATGGCACTTTATAAATAGTTGTAATATACCGTATATATAATACAACAATTATTTATACAGCACCAACAGTTTCCATATACATACAGTATATCTCATACATATCATATCATTGATATTAATATAATTTTTTTTTTTGCCAATCACATCTCTGGTATAAAAGGTACCAAGGCGATTACCACAGCAATGCATTTTTATTCATCTCGTAAAACTCTTTTCTGTGAATTGTTTTGTATAACTGTAATATTTATTAATTGATCCTTTACATTGAGTAATATGCACCTCTCTCATGATTACTCAGGAAACTCTAAATCCGTACTTTTATTTGTGTCATTGGATGAGAAACCAGGTTTGTGGCATTTTCTGATGAGTATTTACCTTTATAGTGTCATTTTCCATGTGTGGCATATATGTAATTGTGCACTTTACCTTTACTTTACCTGAACACGATTCACTCTAAGCAGGCATAGGCAACCTTCGGCTCTGCAGATGTTTTGGACTACACCTCCCATGATGCTTTGCCAGCATTATGTGTGTAAGAGCATTATGGGGGATGTAGTCCACAACATCTGGAGAGCCGAAGGTTGCCTATCCCTGCTCTAAGGGGAAGCTTTGTTACACAGGTGAATACTATCCAGCTTGGAAATGTTGTCATTTTGACTAATTAACATAATGTTCTGGAACTGCATTGTTTTAACTGGCCTTTAAGGAAAGGAACGTCTGCTAAATTTATAGAGGGCAAAAGGTGTGAGTGTACAGATTGTGGATTTAACAAAATTAAGTGGTTATTGTCATGTCCTCCACATTCTGAATTTGTTCACTAAAGTTTTTTCTGACAGCATAACCATTTAATGACACACCCCAAGGCTAACACAGACATGTCTCAAAAGCTACGTGTAGATATTAGCAGATATGACATAAAGGACCACACCCTTAGTTTCTAGGTAAAGTCTGACACACTCATTCTCACCTTTTGTCATTTTTTGCCACCGCTAACCTTTTTCATGTTTTTTTTTTTTTTTTGAATCTCTGTTGACTTTAGAGGAGGTGGGTAAAATTAACAAAACCAGGGTAAGCTGTGCATTTTGCTCCATGACCAGCAAATCAGGGCTTCCTTGAGTGTAATTTGAGTTTAAATTACCGAGATCCAAGGTGGCAAAGAATGGATTAAGGGATGTTAATCGACTGTGTATTTTACTTAATCATTTTATATAGGTATCATACGAAGCAAGCACATCACACTCATCAACTCCTACACATTCAGCTAAATGCACTTATCTCATACATATAACACTCAAAATACAGAGGAGCTCTGTGATACGCTAATTTACTCTGCATATCACTGAGTTTTATCGGTGTGGAGCTTTGTGATAAACATTTTACTTTTCTCATACTTAATGTGATGGGAATTTTTTTTTTTTACTTTTGTCTCACATACCCCATAGGAACAAGTTTGAAAGGGGTGTTTGATTTACAGCTAGCATTAATAAAACAAAAAAAAAACACAACACATTACTAAGAGGCTGGGGTCATTGCTTTGCCTCCAATTCATTTTATCATGTCTAAATATCTACCTCAGAGACACCGAGCCCATTGGTGTATTTGAACATTATTTTTTTCTGTATGACACATTTTTGTTACTTTTTTATTTGTAGGGAAATTTAGCAGGAATTTTGTGAATAAAAACAAATCATGACTCTTCTTAAATTTTTTTATATATTAAAAATAACGAATGCGCAACTAATTGTTGTTAATGGATTGTATTGATTTCTTTGCTATTAATTGTGACCGACCGTTATTGTAGTGGATTTTTTTTTTTTTTTTATAGGTTAATTGTTTGGACAAAACACTGAGAAATTGATACAGACTTTTACTTTGTTTTCTGTTGATAGTAGTTTGTCTGTGGTACAGATAGCGACAATGTTTCATATAATTATCTCTTAGAGAGCAGATTTGGAAGATGTCGATGGAGGACAGTGGCAAAAGATGAAAAATCATTAGTATTGTCTATTTTAATTGTTAATGGAAAGCTGTCATCTTTTATTATCGCTGGCAATAAAAGGTTATCGCCGAAAATGAAGGATTGCTTGCAATATACATCATATTGTAACAAATATGTATACGTTCATAACTGATTTTACACATTTTGACATTGTTTAAAATCATTGCTTTGAAATTCAACTATTGTTTTGCCATTGTCAGATAGCTCTCAACCTGCTCTGTCACTAGTCCATACTTGTTTAGACTGACTAAGGCAAGCTATTATGACTCACAAGTGGAAAAAAGCTCTATGACGATGTTCCCTTTAAAATAGATCACCTGAAGTTGTTTTGGGAGGACAGGATAGGCTGGTAATAAAGGATATTGCAATATATTTAGAACATCGGCCACCACTACCTTGATCCAATGATGTGTTTGTAAATTATTTTCTTAGTAGAATGCTTTTTCATTTTTAATTTAGAAAATATTCCAGTGCCAAAACAGGAAACCGTTTACACTATAGATTTCTTTAAATTGTGTATTATTGTACAGTTTTTTTTTTACATTTATTTTTGTATTTCCTTTGATGAGAACAAAGTATCCCTGCAACCAGCAATGCCAGCCTTGCATTGATTAATGAAACTCTTCTGGGAATATGCAATGTTTTATATACAAAGAGTCCATAGTGAATAATCAGACTGTGAAATGGCCAAATTGCTGCTATCATTGCCTTCCTGTAAAATTATTCATAGCAGTGCCTTCTATCATTTAAAAATATACAAGAAACAAACGTGCTGGTATAATTTTACTATGCAAGTACAATAAACATTATTTGGATAAAACCTGCATGATTTCTCTTGTGTTTTTTTTTTTCATTTTTAATAGCAAACCAAATATAATATAATTGAGACCATACTTAAAGTGATGCTCTTATCCAGTGGTTTCCAAACTTTTTAGGTGCAAGGCACCCTTAATATTTTAATATTTTTCCACGGTTCCCGGTGCTGTAATAATAGTAACCGGGAAACATTTTGTGGCGCCCCTGTGTGCCCATTGTGGCATCACATTATTTGGGGACCGCTGCTCTAATCAACATGTTTCGGGTGGCTGAGCCTAGTATTTTTTTACCCAATCACTGCAGTCCAGGTTGGATAAAACCGACACTGAAAATGGAGATGTGTTAATTCCACATTATCAATGAGGTCGAAGAGGGTCAGTATCTGAATGCTGTGGAGAGCCCAGTGCACCCAAACCACATTTACATGTTTTGACATGACAGTAAATGATGGCACAGTGAAATTCATGATAACATAAAATAACCGCTACAGAACTGTATTGGTTATTTTTCTCAGAGAATCCCATTTAATCCTTCCTACTCAGATGCAGATTGACACCATAATGTAAGTCCCATGCAGACCCTTCACTCTGCCAGAAGCCTGTACCTACTCTAACTCTCACCAGTGACTATCAACTTCAAGACTTGTCTAGCACTGCATTGTTCCTGTGGAACCCTCTTCTCCACTCAAACTCTCCTTCAGTCTCCACAACTTGAAGTAAAGCTTACTTATTCAGGAAGGTGTTTCTTCTGTTATCATATTTTCCTTTCCTCCCCACAACTGACTATCCTGCTTCACATCCTCTTCTACTCCTGTGTCATCTAACAATTAAGATACACTTTATTGTAAACTCTACTTGTAACATTTTCTATGTATGAGAATATAAACTTGTTTGAGTAGGGCCCTCACAGTAGGTCCAACTTGTCTTGCTGCAACTATTTGTATGTCCACATTGTGTAACTTTTTACAATATGTCTGTGCCTTATCACCAATAACAAAAATAATAATACACAGCAAATATTGATCTACACATTGATCATCTCAACCGCCACTCACTACACATCTCCATATCGGACAGGAAAAACCCACTTCAAAGAAGTTGATGCTGAAAGCATGTAGCTTACCACCAAAATAGCTCACTGTACCATAACCCAATTCACTTTCTTTCATTTCAACAGCACTGTACTAAGACAATATATGCAGAACCCATAAATAGTGTATACTTTTCCAGTTTTTTTAAGGCCTTTTCATTGCTAGCCTACCATGCAACAAATTCATATCTATCACTACATAGTTCCGTTAAACTAATTCACCCAGCAGCCATTATGCATTGCCAGGTATCATGATGTACCACAGGCTGCAGCATAAAACTAGCAGGCAACATGTTCACCCTTAAAGTAATTTTAAATAGTGCCTTATGAACCACTACTTGCTTTTGCAATAGCCAAGAGAGAAATCTCTTGAAGGCATGAGCCCCATTTATTTTACTTAGTGACTCTATAGATTTTATAGTTGGACAATAATCCACAATAGCATATTTAATTTAAATCCACAAAATCTTATCTCTTCCCCTTTCATGACAAAAAAAGTACATCCATCTGATCAGTATGGAAGCCCGAACATCATCCTTCCTTTTTACAATAGCAAGGCAAGTACATTTGAAGTAAGTACATATCTTTAACGCCTGATACGGCTAAAGTCCATGCTGCTATCCTTTCTCGCCTTGACTACTGTAATCCGCTTCTCAGTGGTTTTACGTGTTCCCAACTGGCCTGTTACAGTCTATAATTAATGCGGCGGCAAGGCTCATCTTCCTGTCTGCCCGCACCTCCCCCGCGTCCCCCCTTTTTAAGATGCTGATACTTGCTTAAAAATTTCTACACAATGCAGCTCTGACCTACCTATCCTCACTAATACACAAATATGCCCCGTCTAGGCCCCTACGGCGGAGACCTATGTCTAACCTCTGTTCGTACTCCTACCTATGATGGTCACCTTAAAGACTTCTCTAGGGTTCCATTTCTATGGAATGCCATTTCCCTCTCTGTTTGACTTTCTGTCTCCACGCCTTCAAAATGTTTTGAAAACTTACTTCTTTAGGAAAGCATGTCAATTAAACGGTCAACAGCTTTCTCTCCCCACACCCTCTCCTGCAACTGTCATCAAAACAAAACACTAAGCCCTCAATGAATACTATCATAGCAACCTACTTTTCTACCCTACCCTTACCTTTTGTGTCACTTTACCCAACTCCCTCTAGCATGTAAGCTCATTGAGCAGGGCCCGCAATCCTTCTGTTCCTGTGCGTCCAACTCATCTGGTTACAAATAGGTGTCTGTTAGTCAACCCATTGTACCGCACTACGGAATTTGTTGGCGCTTTATAAATAATAATAATAATAATATCAAGACAAAGTAAACATCCACACAACTCCAAAGTCAAATTTTATTCAGTTAACAAGCGTACAACCTATGATATGTATAAAATCAGTTGAACTGTATTTTCAGTCAAACTCAATTTAACTACTTCAATTGTGAGATGTAAGAAAAAGGTTCCCTAAACTCACCCGACACATAATAAATATTTGGGTAAAAATCTGAAAGGAAATGTGTCAAAGGAAACCTATGTCTATACTCAGTAGTGTCAGGGCAAAAGTGCGTAAACATCAGGTGCATCCCTTTGCCCAGCAGCATTCAAATACTCAGGCATTTTCTTTTCTTTCTTCCCGATCTATTTTTGACCTGCATATGCAAAACATTACAGCATTCTCTTATACACATACGTCAGCCTTAAAACAACATTGATGCAAATACAATACAGTACATACTTACCTTGTTTTTTTAACCAACATGATTGGGTACATTTTTCAAAACATTGTATAGAGAATGTGTCGAGCCCCCAGAAATGTAGATATGCTCACTGTTGCTCAATGTTTTTAAACTTTTCAATTTGTCAAACAATATTAAAACAAAGACTACTTACCCTTTTTCTCAGACTTACAGGATAAGGAAAGCACCAAAGGTAATCCAAATAAAGTAAACAAGGATTTTATTAAAAATCCAAAGGAATAAGATGAAATCTTAAAAAATAAAGAATCAACTGAAATATGGATTTAATCCAGTGAAAATGATCAAATTCTGGTCCAACTGATTCTGTCACATTTATTCGAATGAGTTCAGAAATCAGTGATTTTTGCATCTGAACCAATTTACAGCAGCAGAATCGGATATTTGTCAATGACTGGATGGCAGCCCATGATAAACCGAATCCAACTGGCAGGATGCAAGTCCACAAATTATCATTCCCTTGCTTTTTGCAATAATTTATAATTTTTCAAGAACTATTTGCCTACTGAGAGCATTAGCAGTTAGTGGACAAAAAAAAAGTGTGCTCAAAAGTTTGCATACCCTTTAAAGAAAACGTGAGTGAGCAAGCAAAACACATTTCTTTTATTTCTTATGGGATTCATATTCAACTGTAGGTTATAACAGAAAGGCACAATCATAAAACAAAACATGGCAACAAAGAAAATAATGAAATGACCCCTGATCAAAAGTCAGCATACCCTTAGTTCTTAATACTGTGTATTGCCCCCTTTAGCATCAATGCAGCGTGCAGTCTTTTGTAATAGTTCTCTATAAGGCCCCTAATTGTAGCAGGTGGTATAGCTACCCATCATCCCCCTCCCACACACCATCACCCCCCTCCCTTTACAGTATTACCCCACTGTCCCACATAGTATCACCCCCTGCCCTCGTAGTATCACCCTCCTCCTGTACAGAATCACCCCCCACACACAATGTCACCCCTCTCCCACACACAGTACCCCCCCACACACAGAATAACCCACCTCACACACACTGTCACCCTCCTTCATACACACTGTCACCCCCTCACACACACACTGTCACCCCCTCACACACACACTGTCATGCCCCACACACACTGGCCAGCAACTAGATGTCACCCACAACTACGTAGTATCACTCCCACACACTGTCAGTCTCCCTATACACACTGTTAGCATCCCCTCACACTGTCACCTCCCCACACATTGTCACCCCTCCCCACACTGTCATCACCCCTACACTGTTACTCCTCTCCACACTGTAATCACCCCTACACTGTCAGACCCTCTCTCACAATATCACCCCACTATCCTACACAATATTACCCTCCTCCTATACAGTATCACTCCCCTCCCATACAGGATCATCCCCCTCCCATACAGAATCACCCCCTACCATACAGAATCACCCCCCCCCCCACACACACACACACACAGTATTACCTCTCTCACACACAGGATCATCCCCCCCCCCACAAACACACACACACAATGTCACGCCCTCCTACGCACAGTATTTCCCCTCTCACACACACTGTCACCCTCCCTCATACACACTGTCACCCCTTCACACACACACACTGTCATGTGTGTCAATGTTGTGTCACCATACTCCCACACACTGTCAGTCTCCCCAGACACACTGTTAGCACCCCCTCAAACTGTCACCTCCCCATACCTTGTCACCCCTCCCTACACTGTCACCCCCCCACACACACACTGTCAGCCTCTTCATGCATCCTCTCTCACTTTAACCACTCCTAATCCTGTTAATCTCATCCCATGCAAACTCACCTGCCCTCACTCTGCCACACTCACACTGTTAAATTAACTTCCCTAATTCTGTCACACTCACCTTCTCTCACTCTGTCACACTCTCCACCCAACCCTACCACACTTATCCTGTCACAATATTGCCTCTAATCCTGTAAACTCTGCCACTCATCTTGTCACATTAACCCCCCTTAATCCTGTCACACTCATCCCTCCTACCATGCCACAATTGCCCTGACACACTTACCTCCACTCGCACTGTGTAGAATATTACTATGTTCTCACCCTGTCACACTCCCTCATCAAACCATGTCATACTCCCTCTCCCTCATTCTCTCTCACAACCCCCCAACCCTGTCCCATTTACCCCCTTTGCCCTGTCACTCTCTCCATGCCAGTGATACCCCTTAACTCACCTTTTTACAGTCCCCAGCTGAAGACATTCATCATACACACACAGTCAGGAAACAGCTTTGCCATAAACACAATGCACAAATCCCCATACACACAACACACTTCAAGCAGCTACCCCATACATATACGGTTCCAGACAAAAACACAAACATGCTCACAGAGACATACATTCACACACACAAGGATACTCTCTGTCAGACACACACTCAGGCACATACACAGGTAGACAGTGCATCAGTGTATATGTGTGCCAGTGGCATACATACTGCGGTCGCAGGGGTTGCAGCTGCGACCTGGCCCGCCACTCCAGGGGGCCCGGCCGCCCTGCGGACCCCTGTGACCAGGTATCTGCCGCCATCATCTTCTGCGGCCCCGGCCCATGCGGCAATCCGCCGGGGCCGCCATCCAAGGGGTCCATCGGGTGGCCCTGACAGCATGTGATTGCCAGGGGCCCGGTCAGCGCTGGGCGCATTAACAGCGCGACTGGGCCCCCTGTGATTACATCACACCGAGCTGGGAGGAAGTGACCGCATGTCACTCATCCCAGCTAACACACAGACCGCGCGGGAGGAAGACCAGGGAGTCAGAGTGGGAACTCTGACTCCCATCCATCTGAGCCACCACTGGACCCCAGGGAAAGTCACCATCCTGCACCTTAAAGGTAGGAACAGGAGGGTGACTTAAACATTTTGTGTGTTTGTATGTATGTGTGTCTGTATGTATCTATATGTGTGTCTGTCTGTATGTGCGCCTTGTGTGTGTGTGTGTCTGTTTGTATGTATGTATGTCTGTGTGTGTGTGTGTGTGTCTGTCTGTCTGTCTGGCTGTATGTGTCTTCCTGTGTGTATGTGTGCCTTTCTGTTTTTTATGTATGTGTCTTTGTGTGTGTGTGTGTGTGTGTGTCTGTATGTGTGCCTGTCTGTATGTATGTGTGTGTGTGTTTGTGTGTGTGCTTGTCTGTTTGTATGTATGTATGTGCATCTTGTGTGTGTGTGCCTGTCTGTATGTATGTATGTGTGTACCTGTCTGTTTGTGTGTGTGCTTGTCTGTTTGTATGTATGTGCGTCTTGTGTGTGTCTGTTTGTATGTGTGTGTATCTGTGTGTATGTCTGTCTGGCTGTATGTGTCTGCCTGTGTGTATGTGTGCCTGTCTGTTTTTTTATGTATGTGTCTTTGTATGTGTGTGTGCCTGTCTGTCTGTATGTGTGTGTGTGTGTGTGTGTCTGTATGTGTGCCTGTCTGTTTGTATGTGTCTGTCTGTGTGTCAGTCTGTATGTATGTGTGTGTGTGTGTCTGTCTGTATGTATATATGTGTGCCTGTCTGTTTGTATGTATGTGTCTATGTGTGTGTCTCTCTATGTATATGTGTGTGTGTGTGTGTCTATCGGGGCAGGGATGGGGGGGCCACTGATCATTTTCGCACCGGGGCCCCATGGTTTGCGTGTACGCCACTGTGTGCATATATTGCAACTCTATTTTTTTCACTTTGGTGTTAGTGGGGCCTCATGTTTGGGTTTCGCCTAAGGCCTCATACAGTCTAGAGCCGCCTCTGTGTGTCAGTGTTTTTATCTAAGTGTGCATTTATGTGTCATTGTATCTGTTTGTGTGTATGTGTATCTATGTGTGTTTCAGTGAGTGTATCCAGGTGTCAAGGTGTATGTATGTGACAATGTGTATATCTGTGTGTCAAGATGTGTGTATTTGAATTTGTGTGAATGTGTGTATCAGTGTGTGTATATGTGTTATTGTGTATGTATATCTGTGTATGTATATATATGTGTATATGCGCATACATCTCAGTAATCAAACACCAACACAACAAGCAAACACACCCCTGCAATCAAACACAAACATTACACACAAACACACCCCTGCATTCAAACTCCAACATTATATACAAACACACCCATTCATTCAAACATCAATACTGCACACAAGTGTACACCGCATTTAAAAGGAAGCACTACATGCAAGCATACCCCTTGACTTAAACGCAAACATTACATACAAACACACCCCTGTATTAAAACACTAAAATTATATACAAACACCAACACTACACACAAAGTACACCTGCATTGTAGAAGCCAACACTGTACGTGCCCTGCATTCAGGACTGCCGTGCCCCTGACAAACGTCAAACTTGTCACTCGATGATGGCGGCCGTGAGTGAGATTAACTGCACTACTGGAGCCTCTAAGTACACCAGCAAGCTGTGTAATAATGAATGTGACATAAAGTGTTTTGGTCTGAAGAAGACCTCATAATTGAGATAAACCTCAATTTACATAAACATCTGAAACCACAGATTTGGAGCACCTTTCTATGTGTTTCATTTTAAAAATAACCTTCTCCATTTCTGTTTGGATAGTGTTAATATAGCTGAATTAATGGCATCAGAGGCGGCTCTCTAATTAAGAGACTGGGCTGGGCCCTCGCGGCCGCCTAAATCGCCTTATGGCAGACTGTGTCAGGTCCTCGGTCAGTGACAGAGGACCTGACATCAGGAGGGTCCCAGCAGCTTGCCCTTTATGCCGCCGGGTGCAAGGCCCCTCCAGTCTGCCCAGAAAGCCAGCCTTCAGTCTGCAGCTCTGTCTGGTGCCGGTGCCGACTGAAGTGTCTTGCGATCTCCAGCAAATCAGAGTGTTTCAGTGGGTTACCCCCTCACTCTGCCGTCTGTCACCCCCTCACTCTGCCCCCATCACTCACCCCTTTTACTTCCTCCCTGACACTGCCCCCTGTC
The DNA here is from genome assembly GCF_036172605.1 of Pelobates fuscus. Lineage (NCBI taxonomy): Eukaryota > Metazoa > Chordata > Amphibia > Anura > Pelobatidae > Pelobates > Pelobates fuscus. The sequence continues at coordinate 87,364,037 of NC_086322.1, forward strand.
ACCCCTTCCCACAGCCCCCTGTCACCCCCTCACTCTGGCCCTTGTCACCCCCTCACTCTGCTTCCTGTCACCCCTTAACTAAGCCCCCTGTCACCTCCTACCTCCCTGACACTGTCCCCTGTCATCCCCTCACTCTGCCACCTGTCACCCCGTCACTCTGCCACCCTATCCTTCCCTTTCACACTCTGTCACCCCCTTTCACACTCTGTCATCCCCTCTACTCACACACACAAAGTCACCTCCCTCGACACACCCTGTCACCACACTCCCACCAGGGGCGGGCTGGGCCGGGGGGCAGGGAGGCAATTGCCCCCCAGGCCGTCCGAAATTATTTTAGGACCGGCCGCGGCGGGCCGGCCCTTTAAATGCTGCAGCCGCCGAGCGCTCTGTAAAGAGCATTCAGACGGCTGCAGCTGCTTTTCCCTCCCCTCCTCTGTAGCGTGACCGAGCTGGTCTCCGGTCCGCAGTCCCGGCCGGAGTGTTCCGCGCTGAGTTTCTGTTTCCTGTAACCGGCCGGACTGACAGGAAGTGCACACTGAGCGTGCACCTTCCTATCACTCCGGCCGGGACCGCGGACCGGAGACCAGCTCGGGCCCACGCTACAGGGGAGGGGGTAAGAAGAAGGGGGGGAGAGTAAGAAGAGGGGAGGGGGGGGGAGAGTAAGAAGAGGGGAGGGGGGAAAGAGTAAGAAGAGGGGAGGGGGGAAAGAGTAAGAAGAGGGAAGGGGGGAGAGTAAGAAGAGGGAGGGGGAGAGTAAGAAGAGGGGAAGGGGGGAGAGTAAGAAGAGGGAAGGGGGGAGAGTAAGAAGAGGGGAGGGGGGAGAGTAAGAAGAGGGGAGGGGGAGAGTAAGAAGAGGGGAGGGGGAGAGTAAGAAGAGGGGAGGGGGGAGAGTAAGAAGAGGGGAGGGGGGAGAGTAAGAAGAGGGGAGGGGGGGAGAGTAAGAAGAAGGGAGGGGGAGAGTAAGAAGAGGGGAGGGGGAGAGTAAGAAGAGGGGAGGGGGTAGAGTAAGAAGAGGGGAGGGGGGAGAGTAAGAAGAGGGGAGGGGGGAATAGGAAAAAGGGAGGGGGTAAGAAGAGGGGAGGGGGGAGTAAGAAGAACAAGAGTGGGGAGTAAGAAGAACAAGAGTGGGGAGTAATTATTAGAAGGGGGTAAGAAGAAGAGGGGGGAGTAAGAAGAAGAGGGGGGAGTAAGAAGAAGAAGGGGGTAAGAAGAATGAAGGGGGTAAGAAGAATAAGGGGGGGTAAGAAGAAGAAGGGGTTAAGAAGAAGAAGTGGGGGTAAGAAGAAGAAGAGGGGGTAAGAAGAAGAAGAGGGGGTAGGAAGAAGAAGGGGGTAAGAAGAAGAAGGGGGGGGTAAGAAGAAGTAGGAGGGTTAAGAAGAAGAAGGGGGAGTAAGAAGAAGAAAAGGGGGATGAGAAGAAGGGGGGTAAGAAGAAGGGGTGAGTAATAAGAAGAACAAGGGGGGGAAGTAAGAAGAACACAGGGAGGAGGGGGGTAAGAAGAACTCAGGGGGGTGAGGAGAACACACAGAGGGAGGAGTGAGAAAAACACAGGGAGGGTGGAGGGGGGATGAGAAGAGCACAGGGAGGGTGGGTGAGTGTGAGAAGAGACCGCTAGGGGAGGGTGGGGGAGAGGAGAGACCACTAAGGGGCAGGGGAGAGCTCTAAGGGACAGAAGGGACAGCTCTATAGGACAGGGGGCAAGACAGGGAGCTCTTTCACACTACGCGCACACACACACACACACACAATGCATCCCTATACATACACAGAAACACAACATGCTTCCCTTACACACAGAGAAACACACAATGCATCCATTACACACACACACATTGCAACCCTTACACACAAAGACAATGCATCATTTGCACACGTACACAGAAACATACAATGCAAACCCTTACACACACATGCAAACACACACTGTTTTTCTTACATACACACAGAAACACAATGCATCTCTTACACTCAATGCACACACATACAGACACACACCTTGCATCCCTTATGCATACAAACACAGATTCACACAATGCATCCCTTACACACAACCAGAAACACATAATACATCCCTTATACACAAATACACACTGCTTCCACTACACACAAACACACTGCATCACCTGCACAAACTGGTATCCCTATACACTACATACCATAAGCACACATATTAGATCCTCTACAATAACACATAACACATCCCCTACACACTCCACTCCCTGTGAGCGAACTCATGGGTGGGTGGAACATATAAGTGGACTTATGAGTGGGCCTTATGGGCATACTCACCGTCAGGGACTGGGGCCCAGACCTTGAGCTGTGTAAGAGGCCCCCCAAAAATGGAGCTTCTTCCAATTCTCCCAGAACGTTGAATTTTGTGACCACAGTTGCAAACAGCCTCCAGAGGTCCTGTTCTACACCAGACCAGTGGAGCCAAACTGCAGCCCATCATCATCCTCATCTAATTGTAAGTAGGCAATCTAGTATATTATTAGTGACACTAATCTATAATTTACCTCACATTAAAGGGACACTATAGCTTAATGAAGTGGTTGTGGTGTCTATAGCTGGTCCCTGCAGGCTTTTTAATGTAAACACACACACTGTGTGCAGCACTGGCGTTAGTTCATATGGCAGATCATATGGGTGGGGCATTGTGATGTCACATGGGGGGGCGGCAAATTTATATTTTGTCTAGGGCGGCAAAAATCCTTGCACCGGCTCTGATCCTGGGCAGGTGCACCAGTCTACTGGTGACCCACAGGAAGGGAGTGCACTGATTGCACTGCACTCTCCTCCTGCCCAGACCCGTCTTGACCGCAGTGCAAGTGCCCTCTGCCCCTAATTTACAGTGGCTCACACTCACAACAAGCAGTGCCTGGAGCCCTTTGCAGAGACGGAAACAAAGAGGTTCTGCGGCAGCTGGCCGTCCTGCAAGCATTACATTAAACAGCTGTTCCCCATGCATCCACAGGTGGCGTTGTGCTGGGTGATTACTTTTCACTTCCTCCCAGCCTACAGAGCAGCGCATGGGGGAGAGAGAGGAGGAGGCATGATTTAATCTTGAATAAATCCACTAAGCAAACCTTTATAAATTTGGGGGGGAACAGCTCTGTTTCCACAGTTTATTGGTGTTTACTCTCATCTCTGTATTAATATTGAGGGATGTCTAAGTAGTAACGTCAGTGTGTGTCAGCAGGGCCAGCCGTTGGGGTGGGCAAGCTGTGCAGTCACGCAGGGTGCCATGACAACAGAGGCGCCCGGCGGCCAACACAGCTCACAAGTTGGGTACACCAGCATATTTAATTTAAACGATTCGCTGGTGGTCCACTGGTGCGCACCAGCAGTAGGTGCAGTCAGATCATATCCTCTCCCTCGTGGTTCCGGCGCTCAGTTAGTGAGTCAGAGCACAGGCTCAGAGATTCTCAGCCTGTGCTCTGACAACATTGAAAGTCAGAGCCGTGAAGGAGCGGGTATGGCAAAGAGCTACTGATTAGCATAACATCAATATCCGTTATAAAACCAGAAAAAGGTGCGCATGGATGGTGAACTGATTTGGTGGCGCAATGGGCCACTTGACTGGTTTTGCCCCCCAGGCCTAAGGCTGCCAGCCCTCCCCTGACTCCCACACACACCATCACCCCTTTAACCCTGCCACACTCACTTCAACCCCTCCTGATCCTGTCACACTTACCCCCTCCACTCAAACCGCACTCACCTCCCCTCGCTCTGCCACACTCCCCCCAATCCTGTTACAATCACCTTTTCTCTCACTGTCAGGCTCCCCATTCCTCTTCCTGTCACACTCCCTCCTCCAACCCTGCCACACTCACCCTGTTGCATTAATACCTCTTATCCTGTCACAGTGGCAGTTGCTTTAAGACCATTTCATTGCTGTTGACATTGAGACTGGGCCTAAGCAGGTTAGTGGTTATGATACATACAGTGTTTGCTCACTTGATGTATGCTAAACTGGTACACACCTTATTAATCCAATGCTAAATATTTAATAAGGCATTACCCCACAGCACCAAGATAAACTTTTATAACATAGAATACCAACACCACCTAGTGTTCAATATTGATAACTAATCAGCTGAATTAAATTTGATGCAATCTCAAAACACAAAAATATTCCAATTGATATCAAATAAAATGAAGGAAACGAAATGACGGAATGACAAAATTATAGATTAAAGACATTAAGCTACAAACATCTATTACTAAAAAAAACTTGGTTGACATACTAGAGCAGTAGGTGAAGAGGGTCCTGTACAAACAATCTTACAACTAACACATTACACAATATTAACAGCAATGACTTCATTCTATCTTTTTGTCAATTTAATATTTCATGGAATTTACATGGCTCTCAGTGATAGTTGTTTATGTGAACCAGGATTTAATGTATCATATTAAAAGAGAAAATGTTCTGAGTCTGTTATTTAGTGCTGTCCATAGACTTCATAAATGATCTGAAACTCTCATTTATTTGTAAAATTGTAATTAATAGAACCTTTCTAGAAAGAAAATATAATAATTCAATGCACAGCACTGATTGAGAAAAAAAGGTTTTCAAAATGGCAAATACATTCTCAACTGGGAGGAGAAAAAGGAGAAGTTAAATTTTTTTATATATTTATATATTTCTATAACTGCACTGGGGGAAAAAAATCACTATGTCAACTGTACTTTCCATTCTGCTACTCTGGTCTTCGTTTTGAAATTAACTTTGAATTATCACTTTGTTGGTGCGATCAGTCTTATATGGTCTAAGCCCAAGTTTAGCTCAGGGATAGGCAACCTTCAGCACTCCAGATGTTGTGGACTACATCCCCCATAATGCTCTTACTCCCATAATGCTGACAAAGCATCATGGCTGGTGTAGTCCAAACATTTGGAGTGCCGAAGGTTGCCTATCCCTGGTCTAGGTTCTCTCTGTAATATTATATATGAACAAAAATTTGTTGAGACCTGAGTGGAGAATACCTGAATTGCAAAATATAAAATTTTTGCTTATTCTCATATATTTTGTTTATTTTTACGTTATTTTAACTATTCAGCAAGTTACTAATTCGGTTTAGCTGCTAACATCGCAAGCTTTCTGTAGCAGTTTATCAGTATCCCTTCCAGAGGCTTCTGAAATTGTGCTACAATTTCATAATAGCCTACAATAAAAGCTTGTCAAAATAATATTACTGTGTTTGGTAGACAGTTTTATACAATTTTGTACAAAATAGCAACAGTGCTTTAGACATAATATCTAATATAATCATCTAAAACAGTATTTATACAGGAGAACTGGTATTTAAATTTTTAGCAAAATGTCAATATTTTTGTAGTAAAAAATCCCAAACAATAATCCACCAACACAAGGGCACAAACAGTACATGTCTAGCTTTAGATGGCGTGAATGAATAGTTACACAGGAATTTTTGGATGGAATGATATACTCCTTCCCATAGTAGTTGGTAGAAAGTAACCCTGGTCTGTGTCAGGTGTCATCTGTGGGAGTATATTAAAATATTAACGCCTAAAACATTATGTTTTCTTTCATTCAATCATGCACTCATTACATTCTGCGTTAACATCAGTTTAAACTGATGCTATGAAGTTAATTTAGAGTGTACCTGTCACAGCTAATAGGAATTGATGTCAATTACGCATGTACATTATACTAGCCAAACTGTTAGCAAGTCTATAGCTAAAGTGTTAGTTCCAGGCCTGTTGTACTTCTCATCTCACCACATGATGTCAGTATAGGGATAAGAAAGACTATATATCTATTGGGTGCAAATAACAATCCCATCCCAATTCCCAGCATGCACTCACACCATCCACTCTAACACCATTCTGAATTTTGCATTGGTGCATTTTACCGGTACAAAGTATAGATTATATGCATACTTACCTGAAGGCAAACTTGTCATCCCCGTGATCTGTAGATCCCAGGTTCTCTTAAAGCAGGGGTGCCCAATAGGTGGATCGCCAGATGTTTTAAAACTACAGCTTCCATGATGCTTTGTCATTCTAAAGGCATGCAAAGCATCATGGGTGTTGTAGTTCTACAACATCTGTGGTTCTACCTTTTGGGCATGCTTGTCTTAAAGGCTGACAGGCTATAGCCATTGTGGTTTGGGCTTCTGCTGGTTTCTGTATCTTTAAACTTACATTAGCATTCACGTATGCAAATATCTGCTCATTCTCTATCACCTCAACGTGTAGAAATAATGAAAACGAAAGTACCAATCCCAAAATATAGGGGGTATATATTTACAAATAGCAAAAATGTTCACACTTACTTCCATAACTGTCTTTCTAGTATCAATGCAGAATATGAGACTTTGTGTTTATTCACATTGCTTCTAAATGATAGTGAGAGTTGAATTTATCACTTGTAATTTTGGGTTAATTTCTTTTCCTGATAATTATTCATGGCAGCATTTACTCATGGGTTAGCTCCTCCCCTCACAGCAGAAAGGACAGGAAATAGAACTCTGAAATTGGTATAAATAGATTGATCCCCTTCCCATCAGGCAGTCTTTTTTCCTGTCCTTCACAGCAGTTTGGAAGGAGTCTGCTTATGCAGGCCTAGATACCACAATGTATAATGTGCCTCTGGTTACAACCTTCTCGTCAGTATCCTGCCTATTCCATATCTCCTATTATATTGCACATCAGTCTCTAATAAATTTGACTATACTCTTTAGCATAATCTGTACTATTTACAATATGTTTATATTTGAATGTAGGTACTGATGTGGTTGGCCTACGTGTGAGAATAGACGCAATGTTACCGTGGCTAAGCCGTTACAGTAATACAGGAGGCGCGGAACTATTGCGGGGGGGTTTCACAGAGGGGTTCGTTATCCCGTTCCGGGACAGGGAGTTTGCTTCGAGTTTTCGTAACTTGAAGTCGGTAGGGGAATTCCCAGGGTTGTTCCGAGTGAAACTTTCCAAAGAGGTTCAGTTGGGGCGCATGGCAGGGCCGCTCTGGCACCCCCGGTACCGGGATTGAGGTTGTCCCCGTTAGGGGTGGTCCCCAAGAAGGAAGCGGGGAAGTATCGGCTCATACATCACCTGTCGCACTCGAAAGGGGCGTCGGTGAATGATGATATTGAAAGGGAGCTATGCTTAATCAATCAAATTAAATTCCAACTGACAATGGAAAATGACCGTTAAAAATTGGTCAGTGGTCTCAAAAAAAAGAGATTGGTATTCAATTTGGTTAAAAAACTGTTCTATACTTATATATAAATTACACAGGGGAAGGGGTTACGGAAGTTGTAATTTTATTTGGTTACTGATATCTATCCCATGGACTACATGTATCTTAATTTGTGTTAACTTCCACTGAAATACACCCTACTATTTTCTTACAGATTTCTGTCCATGATATACTAATGACTTCCTGTTTTATGTCATCTTTCTTTTTTTTTTTTGTATATCCGGTTGACTGATTGTTATATTTCAATGAATTTATTCTTCTTATACAGAATGACTTATTTATATCAATCGGATGTATTGTGTATGATTGTATGCATGTATTCTCTGAATTGTTTTGTAATTTAAAAACAAAAATTTCTGAATAAAAAGTATTTAAAAAAAAGAAAAAAAAGAAAGGGAGCTATGCTCGGTCTCGTACGCATCATTCAACCACGCGGTCGAGCTGGTTAAGAAGGCCGGGCAGGGGGCGCTGATGGCCAAGGGGGACATCGAGGCGGCATTCCAGTTGCTACCTGTGCATCCGGTATGCCACCACTTTCTGGGGTGTTTTTTCGAGGGCCACTACTTCATGGACCTTTGCCTCCCGATGGGCTGCTCAATATCGTGCTCATACTTCGAGAAGTTCAGCACCTTCCTGGAATGGGTGGTTAGGGAGGAATCCGGGCATCGGTCGGTGTGGGCCCGGCTGGTTCTCGGGTATGTGGCTACCTGCTGCGGACAGTTGAATGGGTGGCAGGTGTGTTTGGGGTACCGCTAGCGGCGGGCAAGACTGAAGGCCCCACAGAGTGCCTCTGCTTCCTGGGGCTGGAAATCAACTCCCTGCGGGGGGAATGTCGCTTGCCCCAGTACAAACTGCTGGGGCTGCGTGAGGCGGTGGCGGACGTCCACCAGGCTCGCATGTTACGCTGAAGCAGCTACAGTCGCTGATAGGTAAGCTCAACTTCGCATGTAGGGTCATCCCACTGGGGTGGATTTTCAGTCGCAGCCTCTCTCAGGTGACTGCGGGGGTGCGGTTGGTGCACCAATTCATAAGGGTATCCAAGCCGATGCGGGCTGACCTTGAGGGGTGGGGCACCTTCTTGGAGCGTTAATGGGACGGTGTTCTTTCGCAAACCGGCGGTGGCGGCGGCTGACTTGGAACTGTACACAGACGTCTCGGGCAGCGTAGGCTTCGGGGCTTATTTCAAGGGGAGGTGGTGTGCAGAGGTTTGGCCGGTAACATGGGTAGGTAACCCACTGATGCGGAACTTGGCCTTTCTCAAGCTTTTCCCTCTGTTAGTGGCACTATCACTCTGGGGAGATCTCCTCCGGGATCGGAAGGTGGTGTTTTACACGGACAACATGTCCGTAGTGCACGCGGTTAATGACCTCTCGGCCGCTTCGGGCCCGGTGGTACGCCTCTTGCGCCGCTTCGCGTTACTGTGTATGTCGCTCAATTTAGTATTCTGCGCGCGACATGTCCCGGGGTATTTGAATGTCGTGGCTGATGCACTGTCTCGTTTCAGTGGTCTCGATTCCGGAAGGAAGCGCCGGAGGCGATGGAGGAAGGTCAGGAATGCCCTGGGGAGATGTGGCAGCTAGGGACGGCATGCTTGGAGGACTCGTGAGGTCGTCAGTGGCCCCCAGTACATGGACGGCTTACAGTAAGGTCTGGGATGCCTGGGAGCAGTCTCTGGGAGGATTGGACCTGGCGATAGTCCGAGGTTCCGGGCTGGATACGCTGCTATGGTATATTTTCTGGCTATTGGCAAAAGGCCTGTCCCCGGCGGTGGTGGATCGACAGATGTCAGCGATCGCGTTCTGGTTTAAGCTTCGGGGGTGGGAGGACCACACAAAGCACTTTGTCATCCGTCAATCCCTGAAGGGTTTTCGGAGGGGGCGCAAGGTCCCTGACTCAAGGAAGCCAGTCTCACTCGACATACTCGGGGGGCTGGTGCACAGCCTGCCGGGGCTTTGCTTCAACAGGTATGAGGCGGGCTTGTTTGAAGTGGCGTTCCTATTGGCCTTCTTCGGGGAGTTTCGTATCGGGGAACTAGTTAGCCCAAATCGGGACGGGGGCGGGGGCGTCCAGCTCTCGGAGGTTAGGTGGGCAGCGGACAAGGTGGTGGTACATCTCTGCCGGTCAAAAACGGATACTAGATGTCGGGGGATGGACGTGGTACTGCATAACTTTCCCGGGTCACCCTTATGCCTGGTGGCTAGTGTGGCTCGATACCTGGGACGACACCCGCTGGGGCTGGGGTCCTTTCTGATGCACGAGGACGGTACCTCGCTTTCCCGTTTTTAGTTTCTCAAGGTCTTTAGGCGAGGACTTCAGGATTTGAGGGTGGGGCCGGACCAGTTTCGGACGCATTCATTTCGCATAGGGGCAGCCATCGAGGCAACTTGGCTAGGCTTGGGCGATGAAATGGTCAAGAAAATTGGGCGGTGGGAATCGGTGAGGTTCCAGTCCTACGTTCGGTTAGATAAGATGGTGTGAACAGTTGCTTTGGGGGACGCCCTTGTGGGATCCCCGGCTGACATATTTATTTTCTTCCCTAGGTCGAGTGGCGTGGATTGTGGGTCATTCTTTTATATTCTGGGCCAAGAGGAGAGCTGCAGTTTGTTTTCGGGGTCAGCAGCTGGGCTTCCCTGAGGACCGGATTAAGCTACAATGGTTTGGTTACAGGGGTTATGGTTGGCAGGAAGTGTGTAGCGAGGTCCTTAGTATGGTAACGAGGGGTAGGCGGCCAGATGGGCTCGTGCTGCATGCAGCCGGTAATGATCTTGGGCTTATCCCGCAACGGCTTTTAGTAAAAAGGATGAAGCAGGATGTGAACAGGATCAGGGCCTGGGTCCCGGGTGTTCAGTTGGTATTGTCTGAGATAGTTCCCCGGCTCCGTTGGCGGCATGCATGGGTTTTGGCAGCTATAGGGCGCTGCCGAGGGAAGGTTAATGGGTTGATGGCCAGTTTTGTGAGGAAGCTGGGCGGGGTGGTAGTTCGGCACAGGGAACTAGAGGAAATGCTACCAGGGTACTTCAGAGATGATGGGGTGCACCTCTCGGAGGTGGGGATCGATTTATTTAACTTGGGGCTGCAGGAGGGTCTGGCCAAGGCTCTATTTCTTCTGGGTGGCGGAGCTCAGACGGCTTAAGGGGGGATATTTATGGGATGATAATAGTAAACAGTTGAGAATTGCCCACTATTTCAACTCTCTAGATCTCAAAGATCGTTATCATGCAAGTGAAATGTATTCCATAAAAATAAAATCACAATTTGTTATAAAAATAGATACAATTTATTGTGACAAATTAAATAATAATAATATGTAACATGCGTGATAATAATCAATGAATATTTAGTATAACATGGTATGCAATACAATGGCAATTCACATTACAATGGTTAACACAGTCAATTGTCAAGACAAGATTTATGAGGGGCTTCACAGAGAAAGAAAGTCTTTCACACAGCACAGCGAAAGGCCATACAACTTTGACTAACAGTTAACTAATAACCCTTTCAATGCTGGCTAGATCCTCCTAGGCATAATTTTAATTAAAATAACATTTAAACCCGCTCATTAATCATTTCCTGGAACCATCCAATAAGAGTAATCTACCATGTTCTATAAGCCGAATTTTAATTTGCCTAAAAAGATATCTTATCTTATTTTAGAGCAAATCAATACACCTGGATAAAAACAACGGTATGCTAACATGTGATAATATCACACTAATATATATAATTATTGTTAATTACACCTGCAGAATGGAATATTTATAACTATATATTCTTTAGTTAACTAAGATTTCTAAATATTTCTTATCCAGTCATATATCATGCTATTAGATTTTTAATTAATTTAGATTAATTAAATAAAACCAGCATAATTACCAGTTAAGTAGATGTTCTCATCAGATGAATAGGTAGTCCCAGGATTGGTTGTATGAGTGATTGCATGGAAGTATGCGAGTGTTGCTTGAGCGTTAGCCTCAGAGTGAATGTCTGTCATAGGCCTCTCTCTGCATGTACGAATCTGGAAGCCCAAACTCCAACTGACTCTTCTCTGACTCCTTGCTTCTCTCTGACTCCTTTTGCTTACTTCTCCACTTAGCCTGTGATCCTGATTTTTAAAGGTCCAGACTTTCTGTTCGTCATTACTTGATAAGCCAATAGGAAATTGAAGGTGGGGTCACCCTGCATATAGCAATTTAGGTATTTGGTCCATAGAGGGCAGTATCGCCTCACTAAACTTTCCTATCCAGGAAAGAGTTAACTTTTCCTGATGACGATTTTGACGTAATTTGGCTTATCTATGTGGCTGCCATAACTTAAGTTTACTTGTCAGTTCAAAGAGTTTCTTTGGGTTTTGTCCAGACAGTGTGTCGACAATTCCTGCTGTAATTTCTAAAATGACAGTTGTAAACTCAGTCTCACCTTTCACTTACAATGGGAACCTTGTAAAATCTAGAAAGTAAAATTAAGTTACTGAGTCTTATCTGGTCACTGGTGTCTGGCTTTCTTGTGTGAAGCTAACATTAAGAAGAGTATTCCATCTCCCTTCTCTGTTAGACTCATTGTATCACTTGGTTTGTTTATATAATACATTCCTTAGCTTCGGCTAAGTGGTTAGTGTTACAGAAAGGATAGAAATTTCGTGTCTCTTTGTTAACCTGAAATCCAAAATGGAGTCTGCTCTGTTCTGAGTGACTCTGGCAATATACACTTTTAATTTCTATCATAGCACAAAATGTCTGCCAATATAAATATCCTGACAAGGTCTGAGCTTGTGGCGCGCTAGTGGAAGGAAAGTTAAGGGGGTAACGGGCCTGCTTAAGGAAGCATTCAGAGCAAGAGTAGTGAGTTGGCAGTTTCAATATGGACTGGTTATCTGTTGGTAAGATGTTGATGGTTTCGAGCGTGGTGGTAGCTCAGAACCCAGGTGGTGTAGGGGTATCAAGGTATACCCCTGCCAGGATCGTGTGGAAAATGTTGGATCTTGTTTTGTTATACTTATGGATTGCTATACAATGTTATGTTATGTTATATATGATGGGTCATTGCCTTGCGAATTGATATGTGGAAAATTATAATGATGGATGGCTGAGGATGTGGGGGTGGGCAATGACTTTTATGTTATTTATATATTATCGTTATTATTATTATTATATATTATGAATCAAAGCTGTGGACATATTGACCCATACCCTAAAGTGTCAGTGTTTCATTGGTGTGGGTTGGGAAAAAGGTAATGGTCAGCTCCTCCAGCCCATATGGCGACAATGCACCTGTCATGTAGATTGCATTACATACAGGGCTGCCATCTCAAATGGAATTGGGGAGCTCACAAAGATTAAGTTGAGAGAGAGAGAGAGAGTATGTGTGTAAAATGGATGCAGTGTGTGTAAAGTGAACAGAGTGTGTATATAGTGGATGCAGTGTGTGTATTTAGTCGATGCAGAGTGTGCAGGGCCGGACTGGTAAAAAATTAGGCCCGGGCATTTTTCAATCAGAGCGGCCCCCTAAGAAGGGGGCGGGCCAGAGAGGGTGTGTTTTGTCATCACTAATGACAAGCACGCCCCCTCAAAGTGAGCATGTTGGTTCAATGCGCAGAGCCCCGCTAAAGAGCTCTAGCATTACAAAAAGGCCCTGAATTTGGTCTGCGCAGCGCAAGCAAATTTAATAACATGCTTGCACTGAGTTGGCTTTTAAATTGTCTCTGGTGTCTCCACAAGTGGGATACTAGAGGACAAAAGGGCCAGGAAAGTGTATGGTGCATGTGTTTGGAGCCTGCTTGTGGGATTGCGTGTGTGTAGAGTGTGGGGTGGTATTGTGTAAATAGGTCAATTTCATTTGTGTTTGTGGTGTAATATGTGTGGCTAGGGGCTGTACAGAGTGTGTGTATATGGGGCATAGTGTTATAGGGGATGTAGCGAGTGTGTGCATATGGGCTGTAGTGTGTGTGTATAGGTGACGTAGTGTGTGTAGGGGTTGTAGAGAGGGTGTGTTTAGAGAATGTAGTATGTGTTTGCTGACAAGGAATGTAGTGTGTGTTTAGGTGGTGCAGTGTGTGTGTGTGTAGAAGATCTAGTGTGTAAAGGACCCAGAGTGTGTATAGGAGATTGTGTGTGTGTGTGTGTGTGTGTGTGTAGGATTAAGAGTGCATATAGGGTAAGGGATCTAGTGTGTATCTGGAGTGTAATTTATGTAGTTGTGCTGTGTGAGGGGTGCTGTAGTGTGTGTATATATATATTTATATATATACATATATATATATATAAATATATATATATTTATATGGAAGTATTGTATGTGTGAGGGGCGCAGTGTGTGTGTATGTAAGAGGGGTGCTGTGTGTGAGGGTGTTTTTATCTGCCGTCACATTCTAGGTTTCTAATTTTCTTCGTCTTTTAACTCACTGAGGGTTATTTTATATATTATATATATATATATATGTGTATATATATATATATATATGTGTGTGTGTGTGTGTGTGTGTGTGCTGTGTGTGTGAGCGAGGGTGCTGTCTGTCTGAGGGTACTGTGTGTGAGTGAGGGTGCGCTCTGTGTCTGGGTGCTGTGTGGGTCTGGGTGCTGTGTGGGTCTGGGTGCTGTGTGGGTCTGAGGGTGCTGTGTGGGTCTGAGGGTGCTGTGTGTGTCTGGGGGTGCTGTGTGTGTCTGAGGGTGCTGTGTGTGTCTGAGGGTGCTGTGTGTGTCTGGGGGTGCTGTGTGTGTCTGGGGGTGCTGTGTGGGTCTGGGTGCTGTGTGTATTTGAGGGTGCTGTGTGTGTTTGAGGGTGCTGTGTGTGTCTGAGGGTGCTGTGTGTGTCTGAGGGTGCCGTGTGTGTCTGAGGGTGCCGTGTGTGTCTGGGGTGCCGTGTGTGTCTGGGGGTGCCGTGTGTGTCTGGGGGTGCTGTGTGTGTCTGGGGGTGCTGTGTGTGTCTGGGTGCTGTGTGTGTGAGTGTGAATGTATTTATTTAAATTTAAATATATTTTTTTATTGTAAAAAAAAAAAAAAGTTATATTCCCCCCCCCTCCCTTCTTACCTTTAGCCTGGGAGGGGGGTGCCGTGCTGCCATGGGGGGGGGGGGGGGGTGCCGTGCTGCCATGGGGGGGGGGTGCCATGCTGCCATGGGGGGGGTGCCGTGCTGCCATGCTTCCTTCCCTGGTGGTCCAGTGGTGAGAGTGAACTCTAGGCTAGAGTTCACTCTCGCGAGATCTGAGCGTTGCCGCGGTAACCGCGGCAACGCTCAGACCTCGCGAGAGGACCCGGCGGAGCTGCTGGTTAGAGCTCCGCCGGTCCTCTCCTCCCTCCCACGTCAGCGGCCGCATCTGAGTGTCTCTGGGCCGGTTAGGGAGATCTTTGATCTCCCCACCGGGCCCCCATGGAGGCACTATGCAGGGCCGGCACACTGATAGCGCTGGCCCTGCAGGGGCTGGCAGGGGAGATTCTGTGATCTCCCCTGCCGGCCTCGGCCCCACGGCCATCGCGGCCCACCGGGCATTTGCCCGGTATGCCCGATGGCCAGTCCGGGCCTGAGAGTGTGTGTGTATGTATAGAGTGGGCACAGTGTGTGTGTGTGTGTGTGTAGAGTGGGCACAGTGTGTGTGTCTAGTGGATGCAGTGTGTGTGTATTGTGGAAGCAGAATGTGGGCGCGTTTGTGTGTTTGTGTGTAAAGTATATGTGTGTGAGTTTAGTCGATGCAGTGTGTGTGGTGGATGCAATGTGTATAGTGGAAGCAGTGTGTGTGTGTGTAAGTTTGTAGGGTTGAATAGGGCTGTGTGGGGTTAAGCAGTTTTTTTGTATAATTAAGTTTATTCCCTCCTCACTGCCTCTTACTTGTGGCCATGGAGTGGGGACACCACATTCCTTGGTGGTCTGGTGGCACAGGATAGGCACCATGCTGGCTTATATTGTGAAGAAGGGAGCCAGGAGACTCCATCATACATTTCCAGAGGGCAGTAGGCCCTGTCCCTTTCTCTCTCTAGCCCCGTCATTGTGTCACGTCGGAGTTACCACAGCAACCCTCTGACAGCCGGGGCTTGCAAGAGGGCCTGTCGGAGATAAAATCTTGATTTTCTTCTTTAATATAGAAGCTAGCAGTTACCCATGGGTGCATTACATATATACACACACATTGAGAGTATAAGGACCAGACTGTATTGGCTTTACCCCCTTGATGACGGCCCTGTTTACATCTATGTAAGTTGATAAATTATCTAAGTGAGTACAATCTGTGTAGTGGGCAATTTGTACAATGTAGAGCAATTAGCAATGCACTCAGCACCTGGCCTTAGAACTTGAGAAGACAAAGGCCAGATAGCCACCCTCTTATGTGATCCTACCATAACTACTCTTTGTTAACCACAGCCTATCTACAGTGTCTTTATTTTCATCCTCCCAAGGTAAGCAGACATGTTGTTATAGGATGTAAACAACAGGCTTTGGTTACAGCAAATGCTTTGTGTATCTCGCTTGTGTTCTCCAGAAGGACAGAATTGCAGTACCCAGATAAGCTACATTGTTTCCTAGGCAACGGATGATTACTTTACTTGTCTGTCACACTGAGCGAACATTTTACTCAAGAATTACTCCCAACATATTAGGTTGGTGTTCAATGCTCTAGTGATCTGTGATACACGAAGATACATAGTACATTACTGTGGACCTCTGTATTACACTCAGACACACCACACATTTATATGTGGCTTTGTAATTTAATCGTGTATATTACACTTTAGTGTGCTCCTTTCTAATTTATATTTATACACAGAGCATATGATGGTGGATCTCTGCAATGCACTCATGCGCACTGCACATTATTTTGAGATGTGTGATACAATACAAATTACATTACTGTGAATCTGTTACTTTCATATGCATCACTCAATACTAGGGGTTCTGCAACATACATATAATACAGCTCTGGAAAAAGAGACCACTGAAAAATAGTCAGAAATCGGTTTCTCTGGTTTTACTATTTATAGGTATGTGTTTGAGTAGAATGTTTTACTCTATGAACTACTGACAACATTTCTCCCAAATTCCAAATGCAAATATTGTCACTTTAAGCAATTTATTGCAGAAAATCAAAATTAGTCAAAATAATGCAAGGAAAATAAGTTTATATTTGGTGGAGCAACTCGGATTTCCAATCACAGTTTTTATGCGTCTTGGCATCCTAACCGCCGTCTTTCACATAGCTGTTGGGTGACTTTGTGCCACTCTTGGTACAAGAAACCACACAGCTCAGCTTTAATTGATGACTTGTGACCATCCATCTACCTTCTTGATCACACTCTAGAGGTTTTCAATGGGGTTCAGGTCTGGATATTGCACTGGTCATGACAAGTCTCATCTTCCTGTCCGCCCGCACCTCCCATGCCTAACCCTTCTGTCAGTCCCTACATTGGCTGCCTTTAAAATATAGAGCTCAATTTAAAATTCTGGTTCTTGCTTTCAAATCTCTACATAATGCTGCTCCCACCTATTTATCCTCCCTTATACACAAGTATGTCCCGTCTAGGCCCTTACGATCCGCTGAAGACTTACATCTATCTTCTGTCTGTACTCACACCTCTGATTTCTCGAGGGCTGCACCGTTCCTGTGGAACTCTCTTCCCTCCTCCGTTAGATGCTCACCCAGTCTCCACTCCTTCAAAAAATTGTTAAAAACCCACTTCTTCATAAAAGCATATCAATTAAACTGTTAATAGCTCCTGACTGATTCCTCTTCTGCAACTGTCACAAGTCTAATACTATCCTTACCTTTTTGTGTCATTTTGCCCCATTCCCTCTAGCATGTAAGCTCATTGAGCAGGGCCCTCAACCCCTCTCTTCCTGTGTGTCCAACTTGTCTGGTTACAACTACATGTCTGTTCGTCCACCCATTGTAAAGCGCTGCGGAATTTGATGGCGCTATATAAATAGCATAATAATAATAATAATATTGAAGTCCGCCATCCACACATTGATTGACCCCTGGCTGTGTGGTGTGAAGCATTGTCCTGTTGGGGGGAAAAAACAATCCTCAGAGTTGGGGAACATTGTCAGATCAGGAGGAACCAGGTTTTCTTCAAAGATAACCATGTTTGTGGCTTGATTCATGTGTCCTTCAGAAAGATGCATCTGCCCAATTCAGCCTCGCTGAAGCAACCCAGTTCATCACTGATCCTCCACCTAATTTCACAGTGGGTACAAGACACTGGACTGTAGGCCTCTCCAGGTCTCTATCTAACCATCAGATGACCAGGTGTTGGACTCATCAGAGAACAACCTTACTCCAGTCATCTATGGTACAATCCCTATGGTCTTTTGCAGACATCAGCATGACTATACATTGCTTCTCAATGATGAAGGTATTTTTTTTTTTTTTAGCTTTGCACTACTTCAGCACTGCCCCTAGGAGCCTTTTTCCAGCCATCCTTGCCATGCACTTCCCCCCAGCTGCCATTAGCCATTCTTTTTGTAACTCACTTGATGCCATCATAGGCCATGCTTGTTATCAGGCTTGTTGTCAGGTGGTTATCCTGGTCAGTCTAGAGTCGTTTTCACCCTGTGCCAATCAGACGCCCACTATATCCCTCTTTTATTAAAGTCAGAATTTAACTCTTCATTTCCTCACTCAAAACCTCTGTTCAACTCTTTTGGTATGGTCAATCATTATTATTTTGAGTCCAGTTTCTTTTTATTTTTAGATCTTTATTTGTGTTGTGCACAGGTAACAAACAAGTCTGCTTTCCCCCAATAGCAGAAGAAAGATCGATAAAATATATATTAGAGTCTGAACAGTGTGTCAAGGGAGATATCGCCACAATTGTTTTTTTAGGTATATAGTGAAGAGAGAACACGATAAACATGCTCTAAGAACTCTAACTGATAGTATGAGAGTGATAGTAAAGAGGAGTATCCAGGGTGTATATGCAACCTAATGTATAATAGATGGATGGATAGATAGATGGATAGGTATGAGGAATATTTACTCAGGGAACCACTGGGTCAGACTTCTCTTCATTGGTACAAACCCTTATTAAGGCAAGGAGAACAAAAATAAAATAAGGGAGAAATGCAAATAAATGGTACACAAATTATAAAGATCTCTGAGGTATCGGCAAGGTACATGGCAAGCATGTAATCCAGAGGTCAGTCCTCAGTTGCAAGCATCAGTTAAGATGATGCCTTGATCAGGAATATACGTGTTGCGCTTCCTAGGAGTGTTGGGAATAGCAGTAGTTCAGGCATGTAGCCGGGCACCTCTCCAGCCCCAGATCGGTTTTGTGGCCGGCGTCTTCTAGCTAGTTACTTTTAAGGGGTACTACTAGCACTGTTTTTGCCATCGAGCTGGTCTTATTGCAAGAGGATAGTGCTGACCACTGCAATGGTTTTTATCCTTTTCCTCATTAATTAAGATTTGGCTCCGGCGATCACCTAATCAATCCCTCAAGAAGTAGTTGAAATTAAACAGACACCGGGATGGAATGGCTGCCATACATGTAGAGATGTTAAATTAAGAAAAAATTTGAAAAATGTTTTTCAGATATATATGTATATGTACATTTATGGTCCTGATGAAAGTTTATGATTTTAAACTGAAATGTTGACATTGAAATAAAATCTAAGTATTAGCAGAAGAGACAATTGAGTGCTGACGGTCTATGGATTCATGTATACAGGAGTTCCATAGTTCAAAGTTAATGTATCATTCAAATATACTGCTCAATACTCATCTACTATTACTGTGAATAAATAATACAGGACAAATAATAGATGTACATGGTCACACACTGGACTAAGGCTTGAGCCAGAATCCATGTTAAAGCTGGTTGCTTTAATCAGTACATCTCATGTTTGTCCAAAAATTGGAGCGCTTCTAAAAGCTTAGTAGAGTAGAATCTGTTGATTTTAATACCAGCTATTAACTGTATGTAAATGGTGGGGTCCCCTGGCCATTACATATCAAAGATAAAATACTTAATTAGTACTGTGTCCTGTCTGGACCACTGTAAAGAAAAATAAATAGTATGTTTTGTAAGGAACATTCATTATTTCAAACACACCAAATGCTGATTTCCAAATGCATAGACCTCCTTCTCACAGTTTTTCGGTAGAAAATAACATGGAGTAAAACCTGTTATTTAATATAAATATATATTTAAATATGTACACTGTACAGCTCAAACTTGTTAGGTACACATCAGCAAAGTAAATCACAACAGTTAAAAAGAATTGATCAGGATCAGTAGGATCACAGGTTTACATGTACAAAAAGAAAATACAGTGATAAAATTATCAAAAAACTTCATACCATTTTTAATCAACATTATGTGCGTTGGGCAACTATCAGCAATTTCTCCTTAGTGTGACAAATTAAAAGAAAATAAAAAATGCATACTCTGTCCATCAAAATAAAACGGATGTTTTGAATATTTAAATCCTTCTGATTACATAAACACTCTCCACAAAATGTATCTTCCTCGTCGATGTGGATGGTTGTCACAGAAGCATCCTAAAAGTCTTCTTCTAGTATCTGACCGATGGCAAGCATCAGATCACAAAATCTGGGTCTTCCTTCTGGTTTCTAGAATTGCATAAAAATTAAACATCAATATTATCTTTGATTTTTAGTGTTAACATTGTTATTAGACATGCTTTAAGTATTTTATTTTTCTATCTGGTAAACTACTAAATATAAAAAAAATCACATTTGATGTTTGATGTTTTAGGATTTGTGGCATAATCTCTTTATATGCATTGTGCATGAATCAGTGTCACAATTCTACGGTGTGTAACCACATAAGAATGCACTGCCACTTTAATAGCAGCACCCAGGGCACTGCATAAATAAGTACCAATATGCATCAAAACCCATCACTACACTGCAAAAAGCAAACATCCTGATGGTGGTGCATGTAGAGTCAATGATGGTAGTGGCACAATTTCAAAGAAACAGAGGAATCATTTGCACAATCAAAGTGCAAGTGTAGTGCTCACTAAATGATCCAATCAGCGTGGGTACATGAAAAATATTTTATTTAATTCATAGAAAATCAATGCCATTGTGCTAAACAAGATACAAAATGTCAAAAACAATATTCTTACCATTCAACTAAAAACATACTTTATACATATACTTCCAATCTGAACAACATGGGAATAAAACCACAAGGAATTTAATGAGCAATGCTACTGTTAGTGGTAAAGTAAATATCTCCCCAGCTTTACTGCCAGCATCTTAATCAATGATGTATGTACTGTGGTAATCTCTACATATGATGGGTTATTTAAATAGCATGATTGTCTTCACCCTGGACGCTACAATGTATAACTCTAATAAAAGTGCCAAACAATATATTGTGACTGGAGAGAGACAAAAATGTTTCCAACTTTGGACACCGTAAGAATCCAAAATGCTTTGCCATGAAAGGTACTCAAGCACATGATTGGTCAAATGGGCTATATTTGGATGAGTTTGCTGTAGTCATAAAATGAAAATCTATTGGTAATGTTCATCAGGTTTACTATACCTCATGCCAACAAGCCATCATAACCGTAAATATTCTTTTTGTTGCCAACTTCGGTCGATACAGTCTCTCTCCTCTTGTCACCATATCCACCACTTCAACGTTTGAATATGTCTCAAAGGGCATCTTCCCCTCTGTGAATACTTCCCACATTAATACGCCTGAAATGAAAAACATTTTGTCTGTTATTGTGGAGTGTCTCTTGCTCACATACTTACAAATTCCTTCTTAGAGATCCAACTTGGCTAATAGAAGACACAAATATATACTACTGAAGTATCTGAACATTTAAAGAGATACGCAAGTCCTCTAAAGACATAAGTTATAAAACTGCTGATTCAAGATGAGAAATTGCCATTCTTATAAATTACTGTCAACCAGACAGCTGTGAACTACTGTTCAAAGTGGAAGTGACTGCTTCTCATAGAGAATGTGGCTTTGGATGGGCCATACAGCCTCCAATGCTTCTCTGTAAAAAGCACAGGAGTGGACACAGAGTAGCAGTACTGAGGAGTGGGCTGGAGAGTGGACACTGTCTCAAAGCTGGGAAAAATGAGAGTTGAATGTTTTTGTATTTTTTTATTAATGTGGGGGGCCCAAAATCTAGAATAAATAAATGAACACTCCCAATGTTAAAGATATGTTTTATTATTTTTATTATTGGAGCATTACTTTAAAGGGTTACTCCAAGCACCATGACCACTTCAGAATTTTGAAGTAGTCATGGGGCAAAAATCTTTTACATACTCCCCCTCCGTCAGCTTTCAATAGTTCTTATTACTGATTTCTTCCAGCTGCCTCTCCCTGCCTGCACTACCATCTCCATTGGCTCCCATGAAAAGTCCTGCAATGCAGGCTGACAGTGCCAAATGATCTCTTTCAAGGAATGAGGTAACAAAGGTTCCTGCTGAGAGACTTCCTACTGTCAGAAGATGGTAGTTGAGGTGAGAAGTGGCACCCAAAGTTAAATGGTTCATAAATAGTTTTGACTCCCTACAATTGGTGTAGTACCAGTGTTGTAGAATTATTAGGCCCCTTTAAATCTCTACCCTTAAATGTCTGCCTTGGGCCTCATAGTTTAAGTCTTACAAGAATGCTTTGTTCATAGAAATTGTGTGTCAGCGGAAATGTTAGGTTCCTGTTGAGTGAAACATTGTAGCAGCTAGTCTTAATAAAATGTGAAGTTACTAAAAGCCTTGAGAACTAACCTTGAGACTAACGTGCCAACTACTCAAAATGGCTGCCAAAGCCCCCTCCCATCGAGTGAACTCCTTGTGCTAACAAGATGGTGCTGGAATCTGGAGGAGAACTTCATGACGACAGTAATGACATAAGATGGCACACCCAGTAGGGAGGGCATTTGAATGAACCACTTAACACTTAACCAATTACTGATTTATAATTCTATGTTATCTTGAATTCTGTAGTGATGTAATAATGCCTTTATAAGGGTCTGCGCACCCATTTTCTGTGCTCTTGCCATTGAATTTCCTGAAGTTCTTTCATTAACCTGAACCTTGTGTCTCAGTTTGAATTTACTTCTGCGTGCACGCAACTTTATTATTTCTAATTTGGACAGGAACAGATAGCCATTCAAACTTATTGGTTTGCATAAAATAATCTATTACAATTTGGCGCATCAACGTGGGGCTCTGGGTTATGCCCGCCCGGACAGCCGTCCAAGAAGACGCTGGGTGGATGAATCCTGGGGGACGGAAGGAGACTGATCACCTCTGAAATACACAGTAGAGATTGCTGCAGCACCTAGCCGGTATGTTCCTGCCCCCTGTGATTTACCTGTCCCAGTGTCTGAGACTGCTTCCGAGGGGACATCAAAGTCAGGTAATGACTTGCCCAGAGACCTTGTATTTTTAATTTGATACCTATTTTACCTGCATGTTGACTATCTGTTGCCTGGGTGTGTTTGTATTGGTTTGTCCTTAGCTTAGTACCCGGGTAGAGTGATTGCCTGTTTACCCCTTTTAGGAGCCACGTGGCTGTGGCCGTAAGGAAAAAGGGGGGTGGATCTGTGGAAGTTTTCCTGGGGGTCCTCTATTACCTGTTTACCTCTTTTAGGTGCCGAGTAGCTACGGCAGTAAGGAAAAAGAGGAGGGGGGAATCTCTGGAGGTCGGTGTAGACTCACTGCTTCCTGGGGGTTTCCCATAGTGTCGCTTTGACAGCTTAGCTAGCCTCATTGGACACCACTTTACTCTGCTTGCTGTTTGCAGAGAGGTGGAACACTGCAGCCTCGAGCGCTGACGCTGGGAGTGTTCCGGTTTAACTTTTGTGGCGTGTGGATTCGGGCAGGCATTGCTGTCTCCATCACCACGTGGTAGTGAGACTTGCAGATAAGTCTGCAACAGGGACACTACGAGGTTGAGGGAGGTGGCTTGGGCCACAAGAGTAAAGGAAAGGTATTATTGTATTTCCTTTGTGTAACCTTTCAATGCCCGTGTGAACGGACATTGGCTGGTTGATGGTGGGATTGGATTCGGGCAGGTATTGCTGTTTCCATCACCGTGAGGTAGTGAGACTTGCAGATAAGTCTGCAACAGGGACACTACGAGGTTGAGGGAGGTGGCTTCGGCCACACGAGTAAAGGAAAGGGATTACTGTTGAACTTATTTGAACTGTGAACTTATTTGAACTGTGATGCATGCACTGTATTTACACTGAAATGTTGTCTTAATTGTCTGTCACACAGATTCCTGTGCTTACTTTTATCTTACTCTCTGTACTATTTACACTTTCCCCTCCTATTTCTCTTTGTTGAGAGAAGTGATCGGTCACACACTTCTTGCCACGCTCCAATCCGCGGCTACCTAGTCTACGTTTTGGGAAGACGTACGTAGGAACCCACTCTTACGTAGCAGTCGAGCACTGTAGACATTCTGTTCCTTTTTCTTTCTCTATATCTGGGACGCCTTGTATAGGGAGGATGGGACAGAAGTTAGATAAACCCAATAAGGGTTGGTTAGCATGTGATTTGGTAGAAGATAGAGAAGGAGAAGAGATGGTTAAGAAAGTTGATAAAATTACTAAAGTATGTGGAATTGCCGTACCTCCGTGCGGTAGATTGCAGCCAGAGAGCTGGCGTAAGTTACTGACAGAAAAGAAAGGGAAGCTGTTGGACCATGATTTAGTCCGTACAGCAGAAGCTTGGTACCAAGTTGCAAAAGCTATTCAGCAAGAAGGATGGATTGAGGAAGAGGTTGATCACAAAGGTTTAAGATTGTATGTTTATTATAATAATTGTGTTACTGGGAAGTTCTCCCAGCCAGCGCCCTATTATTACATTATTATGTCCAGGAGGTGACCACGCCGAACATCCCGTCAGTAATGACCAAAATGTAGCTGACCACGGTCACCATCCCTGGTCCCCACCCTACCCCAATCTTAAATGCTGTGGGGTTTTTGTATTGTTTGTTGGCCGATTTAGGAGCCGGTTACCACCCTGATAGAGGGTTGGGGTTTTGTATTGAGTTTCACTGAGATTATTTATGTATTGACCTGACTGGATCAGGGATTATTTCAATTGTTGCTATAGTATGGGTACCCTAGGTGTATTGTCTAAATGTTGTGTTTTTTGTGTCTCTTTGCTCGCAATAATTGTAATGTAACTATCCTTCTGTCTTGTTACTGTACAGCAGTGACATGGTTAACTTTCATGCCTGCAGTTTCTCTCGTTTCTCTCTCTCCCCTGTTTGCACTCTGTCTCAATTTCTCTTCCCCCCTACCTCTCTTTAGCGGAGGAGGGACATGTCTGCCTTCAGCGAGAATGTGGCGGGTCTGTGTTCAGTGAAATTATTCAGAGCTACTGATAAGAGTTAGAAATCGGATTTTTGCTAGAAGATATTCTAATTGTGTATTTTGTTATTTACATAGAAGTTGATAGGATGGTTAAGGAGTGATGTGTCGTATAAGAGGTTTCTAGGGTTTGTATATTGTTATTGTTGTTGCCACTTATATGACGCCAACAGATTCCGTAGCGCTTTATATATATATATATATATATATTGTGTTTTGTGATAAGGCAGAGAGTGGGAGTTTAGCTCCGTGTTGATTAATGGCTTTTGGATGATAAGGTAAATTGGTTGAATTCCGTGAGTTTATTTTGCATCATGTTATTTTAAAGTACATGTTTCTAGAGACAGCTTTACGGGCTGTTAAATGCATAATGTTCTCAACTGTCTTATTTAACCTGCCAGGTTTGTTTATAGTTTAGTATTTCATTTTGCTGAACAGAATGTTGCTTCTCTGACTTATTTTATTAGATATAATATAGTGTACCTGGCACTATAACCTTTAGTGGTTATGGTACTTGGAATGTTCCTATAATTCTGTGCATGTTTTATGCACAGGCACTCATGCAATGGGTGAGATCATTGGCAGCCAGTATTGGCATCCAGCTTCAGCAGTTTAGCTGCCATTCTTAGAGGCTTAGTCTTAGCCCCGCAGCACTCCGGTTAAGTGGCAAACTATTGAAAAATTATTGTATGGCACACGAATAAAGGCTGTAGTGCTTATGAGGAATGGAGTAACCCTTTAACTTGATTGGCTGTACAATGGCATATACATGAAAAGCTAAACTGTAGAGAGTTAAATAGGTCAGAATAACGGATTTGGAAAAATTCACAAACTTTTCTCAGTCCTAATGCTAGCCTAATGCTATTTAAACTGAATTTACAATTAGTTGGAGGGAGGGTTTCAGGGCACTGCAATTCAGTGTTTAGTGAAAAATATTATTTTAATTAAAAACAATAACCAACAATCCATTATTTATCCAGATGATCCATAATCTTTTTTTTATTATTAAAATGCTAATAATTGTTTTATTATAATAATAAAAACAGTCTTACCAAATGACCAGACATCTGATTTACTGCTGAACTTGCTGTAATTGAAAACTTCAGGTGGAGACCATTTTACTGGAAATTTAGCTCCGCAGGAACTCGTATACTGATCATCCAGTACATAACTGTTAGAAAAAAAATCTTCGATTCATATTTCCATGAATTAAATGATGCAAGCGAAAATGCAATCACACACATAAATTGAAGTTTAATCACTTTGCCCATAATATTTAAATTGACAGATTAGTTTGCAGTTTTTTTTTTAACAAATAACCAGTAACCAAGGACAATTCGCAGAGTACAAACAGCCATTTCCTGTTTCCTGTGAAGTGCAAAGATGTGAGTTACTCTGCAAATCCCAGTCTCTGAGTGGCGCATGTTTTCTCCAGACTTGTTTTGTTTATTTTTATCAATAATGTTCGATGAGGGCTTGAAAATTATGATGTAATTCCAAAATAGTCACCTCTACAATGAAGGGATGATCCCAGCTGAACTAACTATAGCTTGGACAGAATAAAATAATATTAACTTATTTGAATTATTTTTTCAAAAATATTTCTGGAAATAAACTTTCAGGAGTCACTGATACTTTAAATTATCATAGCATCACAATTATATTTTTTATACAGCCATGAGTCTTTTTTTTTTTTACAGGTTTCCTTGTGTTAACCTTATCCCACCTGAAAGTACCTTTCATAAATACCAACCAATGGTCAGTTTAATTGCTAATCAGTTATGTTTTCACAGTTCAGCATTATGGCAGCTTTGCCCTCCCATGATGCCTTGAGTGGGTATGTGCGCTCTCAGTCATCCAATGGGGAAATTAAGTTGCACCCTTGCAATGCTCCCATTTTCTACAGCCGTGTCTTACACATGCATGCGTCACATGTGTATGGCACTGCAAGAATTAACTCATTTACATACCTGTCCAGGCTTTTCCCAAGAAAGCATATCAATGAAAATATAAGTCGATAAATAAATTATATATAAAAATCTTTTTGCAGAAGCAATAGCTAACATTTAGTTAGCTATTAGGTAGTGTTGAAATTGAGGAAGTGACAGTTCCTCCTTAAATTACATATGGAGTTGTGGGTAAAAAAAGACAAGGGGATATAAACTGGAGATATAGAAAAAAATGCCTAAAGGGTTAGACGGAGTCCAGCCCTAAAGTCAAAATAGGACTAAATGGGCAACAGAATGGGCATAACCCAGAGTAATGAATCAAAAAAGGATCCCCAGATGTCAAAGGTAGCTGGACAGAAGAATGAATTCAACTTCCAACACACATTAACTAGAGGTGTGCCCATATAGAGAGGTATATAGCTCAATTATCATGATTTATACCGTGTTGAGAAGAAAATAAAAAAACTTTATTAAAGAAATACGTAAAACCAACAGAAAAACAGGGACAGACAGTGCTACCCTCTAAGGGTCTAGGTCGTAGATGGAGTCTAAATATTGCAAATATATATGGGGAAACTTAGGGTCAATGCCTGGTGTCAGTTAGTTATCACGATAGGTATAGGAGATAATAGGAACAGTAAGCAATGTCTACCTATGAAGAGTGTACATCTGATATAAGCAGGTGCTACTAATGGTAGGAGCAACCCTGAAGTCATATATGAGTAACGATGCACATTCCTCTTAATATAGAGGTAATCTTGAGCCTATAATCTAAGCTGTTTGCTTGTAAGCGATAGTCTGTATAGTAGAATCAGGTAAAGAAGACAACCCCAGATCGATAGATATGTTAATGAACAAATTAACTCTCAAAAACTGAAGTGTCAAATGTCTTATACCTGAGGTACGTATATCTGTGGCCACCGTAGCAATTGATCTAAAGATAGTGAGAAAACTCTGTTTAGTTTGTTGACTTTAGACCATATGCTAGAATCAGGTAAAGGAGGCAACTCCAGGTAGATAGGATGTTAATAGTGGAATTAACTCTCAATTTAGAAGTGCCAAATATCTTATACCTGAGAAAAAGATAATAATAAATCATATATAGTAGCCACAGTGACAAACTGAATTACAGCTTAGGAGGACCTAATTTCGGTAGTTATAGGCAAGTAGACTTGTTAGAAGTCCCTAAATCTCCTGTCTCATAAACATTGTAAAGTACTGTTAGGGCAATAGACCACCCTAAAACCCTAAATCACCTATCTAAAGATCCGAAAATGCTGAACCTTACTAGATACCAGTATCCCAACATAAGAGCTGACTAAACAGTCCAACACGACCCACAACCCGTGAAACAAAACCCAATGACGCGCATTTCGGCGCTATGTGGCGCCTTTGTCAGAAGCAGGGCTTCTGACAAAGGCGCCACATAGCGCCGAAACGCGCGTCATTGGGTTTTGTTTCACGGGTTGTGGGTCGTGTTGGACTGTTTAGTCAGCTCTTATGTTGGGATACTGGTATCTAGTAAGGTTCAGCATTTTCGGATCTTTAGATAGGTGAAACAAAACCCAATGACGCGCGTTTCGGCGCTATGTGGCGCCTTTGTCAGAAGCAGGGCTTCTGACAAAGGCGCCACATAGCGCCAAAACGCGCGTCATTGGGTTTTGTTTCACGGGTTGTGGGTCGTGTTGGACTGTTTAGTCAGCTCTTATGTTGGGATACTGGTATCTAGTAAGGTTCAGCATTTTCGGATCTTTAGATAGGTGATTTAGGGTTTTAGGGTGGTCTATTGCCCTAACAGTACTTTACAATGTTTATGAGACAGGAGATTTAGGGACTTCTAACAAGTCTACTTGCCTATAACTACCGAAATTAGGTCCTCCTAAGCTGTAATTCAGTTTGTCACTGTGGCTACTATATATAATTTATTATTATCTTTTTCTCAGGTATAAGATATTTGGCACTTCTAAATTGAGAGTTAATTCCACTATTAACATCCTATCTACCTGGAGTTGCCTCCTTTACCTGATTCTAGCATATGGTCTAAAGTCAACAAACTAAACAGAGTTTTCTCACTATCTTTAGATCAATTGCTACGGTGGCCACAGATATACGTACCTCAGGTATAAGATATTTGACACTTCAGTTTTTGAGAGTTAATTTGTTCATTAACATATCTATCGATCTGGGGTTGTCTTCTTTACCTGATTCTACTATACAGACTATTGCTTACAAGCAAACAGCTTAGATTATAGGCTCAAGATTACCTCTATATTAAGAGGAATGTGCATCGTTACTCATATATGACTTCAGGGTTGCTCCTACCATTAGTAGCACCTGCTTATATCAGATGTACACTCTTCATAGGTAGACATTGCTTACTGTCCCTATTATCTCCTATACCTATCGTGATAACTAACTGACACCAGGCATTGACCCTAAGTTTCCCCATATATATTTGCAATATTTAGACTCCATCTACGACCTAGACCCTTAGAGGGTAGCACTGTCTGTCCCTGTTTTTCTGTTGGTTTTACGTATTTCTTTAATAAAGTTTTTTTATTTTCTTCTCAACACGGTATAAATCATGATAATTGAGCTATATACCTCTCTATATGGGCACACCTCTAGTTAATGTGTGTTGGAAGTTGAATTCATTCTTCTGTCCAGCTACCTTTGACATCTGGGGATCCTTTTTTGGGGGATATAAACTGGCAGTCAAAAACTCTCATGGACACTGAGAGGAACACTAACGTTAGAGACTTATCTATAGAGTTAGCATGTTTTCCTGTTTAGTTAGATTATTAGGTCCTCTTGTAAAACTTAAAAAAAATATATATTTCTACTCCTCTTATGTTCCATAGTGTGTTGGTCTCACAGTGGACCCCACCGCACTCCCATTGATACAATATCACAAAGATACAATAGCTCAATGCAACTCTATGGGATGCGATCTTCATCTTAATGCAGGACGGCAACAGGAAGCATCTCTAATGGTTGTCTAAGTGACACGAAAGGCAGTTTCTGTTGAAAGCAGTGTATGCAGAGCCCTTTCTAAGCGAAGGTATTGTGCTAATTAACGATACTACGATAGTCTCTTTGCACCATAACTACTACATTAAGACTTAGTGGTTTTGCTGCTTAGAGTGTCCCTTTAACACATGGGTCGGTGCTGGGCATAGTACAGAAAGAAAAGTCACCAATGTACAAAAGAGGAATAATAGTTTTTTACGTAATAAAAAGGCATGTTGTTCTTATATCATTTTTTTCATTGTAACATTGTGCATTTAAAATCTGCCAATTTCTGAACATGCCAAGTAAAATCCATGTGAAATTTGCTGTCCAACGCTTTGTTCTTGTGCTTTGTGGAACTAGCAATTTAAATAAGAGATTCACGGTCACATTTACATTACACCAAAACTTGGAAATTCACAAATGTTACAATTAAATTCTTACCGCGTCATTCCAAAATCAGACACCTTTACTACTCCATCATTTACCAAACAGTTCCTGGTAGCCTGAAAACAAAAAAATGATGTAGAACGTTTAGAATTGCCATGGTATCCTTTTAAGGCAAGTGTTCAGTGGATCATCGGGAACTAGCCCAGCAATTACAAATAAAAAGGCAAAAATTTAGAATTTTGTTTTTTTTAAAATAGCTAAGCTTGAGAATATTTCCGACTCACAGGATTGTTCACTAAAGTGTGAAATGACAGGAATTTAAAGTGAATTCAAGGTAAATTTCAAACTTAAGGACATAGTAGCAGAACTGGAAACATAGCTGACTGACTGAGAATGATTACTGTTCGGCTATTTTGGACATACATTTTGAATTCAATTTGATCTCACTTTGAATTCATGACAATTCTCACCTGTAGCCTACTTTGGCCTAAATTCCCTGGCCAAGTATGTATAATTCATGGTTTTATTGAATAACCATGTGAGCTCTCTAAAATACCTTGGGTTCACTTTTTACGTTTTTCTGGCACTCTCCCTATTTGCACCAAAATATTTCCTACTGTATCTTTTTTGCCATTTTAATTTTCCTGTTAAATTTTGGTTCTTTTATTGGTTCATAAATTTGTTGCTTCCAGTGCAAAAAATAAAGAGATGCAAAAGTGTGCCTTTTTTCCCCAATGGTTTTTTTTTTTTTTATCAAATGTAAAAGTGACATGTAAACACAGACTTTCTTTTCTTCTTTTTTTTTTACAAACTTTCTTTTGGTTAAAGGAATAAAAACTCCTTGAAATTGTAAATGTGTCTTTTTTTCCCTACTAATATTTTTCATTTCTAGTTTCTGAATTTAATTAAGGATTACACAGTCACGAAAAAAGAGCAAAAAGATGTAATAGTTTTATACATAAGAGAACGGCACCTGTGCACAAAATTGAAAGAAAGATGAATGTGACAATTTGAATACATGACTTTCAATATCTCAATTCACGTCACCTTTATTTTTCCAAAGATATTGTAGTTGGCGTACTGCGTTAAGCTAATTAGTCTGTAGGCACAGACTTTCCCCAAGGGAATATTTGGCCATTTACACTAGTATTGTATTGCCCTAAGGGATTTTATTTATATTATATATATATTATATATTATATATTATATTATATATATATCTGGTCCAGGAAACATGTTTGCTGCTATGAAACCAGGTTGCTAACCATTATAATTTGTATATAAAATGTTTGCTTTTAGTCCAGGTTATTAGTAAGCTTTCTATACAGTTAACCAGGTAACATTCAATGAAAGAGAATAGAATAGATCAATAAAACACATTATTCACTAAAATAAAAATAGTAGATATTTGCTACCGAATTACAGTTATGAATTTAAAATGTTTCTAATTCAGTTATTTAGACTTATTACTATGTCAATTCCTCCCAACTCCTGGCTTAGAGAGTGAGCCTCACATCTCAAATAATTTCTCATATCAGTGGCTATTTCAGAATTTTCTTTTTACGGCAGAAAAAGGAAGTCATTTAAATACATTCTAAATGTATCAAGGCACCGGGGAGCACTTGTCATGTGTTATGTTGTGAAACATTATGAAAGCACTGAATTCCTTTTAACCCTTTACCTTCACTTGCTTTCCCCTCTGCTCCAGCTAATTTAAAGATTTTTTTTATCCAGCTCAGGGGAGCATGCCATGTTTTACCTACCGGCCTGCTGGATGTTTGATCAGTTAGCAGGCATTGCATAATTCATGTCTCATTTGACAAGTCATTCCCAAGCAATCCTTGAAACGTTCAATATTCTTTTAAAGGCATTTGGAAAATCAGGAAAGAGTTTGGTGAATTTGGAAAGGTGGTAAATGGAGTAAACCACTTCTGAGATGTTGACTCCAACCCACCCTAATCACCTCTTTTTTGCCCAAATGATTTTCAGACAAATTGCCTTTGCAAATGTAATATCTTAGTGAACAGCTTCAAATGTGTTTTGAGTGGCCTAGATGTTTTTAAAGAACTTTATCACCTTTTAGCCCCTTCAATACCCAAATCGAGTATAAACGGTTTTATGTATTTTGCTGTAAGAAATTTAGTCCGTAAAGCCTCACTCACCCTCGTTTATACTCTAGGTATGATTACCAGCCTGTAGAGGAATGGATTTCTTTGCCAAGGCCAAGTCAATTAAATAATGACTGTACATTTACTGAAAATGTAAGCTCACCTTCTACTTCCAAACAGTAAAGCAAGTTTATATGGGTCATATCATTCCTACAGTCAGTGTGCGCATTACATTAGCATTCCATAGATTAACAAATATTGCTACAGCAGTTTTAAATAGCTTTATTTTAGAAATTATGATTTAACTGTATTCACTGCATGTGGGCGTTATGCTCAAATGCAGACATTCTTTTTAAATTCTGTTGTAATTTTTAGGATGCTGTGCTGCTAGTGATCCACTGTAATATCTGTTAGCAAGGGATTTGGCAAATTTATTTTGATCACACCTAGTGTATGTGAGGAAAAAGATAAAGGACACAGTATACTGTCTAAACCTTTTCATTTCCCAAATATTTATTATAAAGGATGAACAAATAAGTGGAAAAAAAAAAATCTGTAAATTTACATAATTAAAATGTTTGTTTGCCTGCCAAGCAATTTATACATAAAACATTTGTGTTATGATACGTTTATATGCCAGCTATGCTTCCCTTGCTTCTAATATATGTTATGCTAATATTTTTTCTATCAAAGTACTCGGTAGTTAACCCGGTTAGTTATGTTCATTAAGAGAAAGCCCGATAAAGACGGTTTGTATTTATTACCAGGTCACGATGTATGAAATTGTTCTCCTCTAGGTATGTCATTCCTTCACACACATCCTGACACATGCTCAGTAAAAGGTCTCTGGAGAACTGGCCATTCTTTTGTCGGAGGTAATTCAGGAGGCAACCCTGTTCCATAAATTCAGTTACAATATAGATCGGCCGATGCTGTGTACAAACACCGTACAATTGAACTAGCTTGGGGTGTGTAAATTTCCTATAGAAAAATATAAATATATATGAAGTAAATAATTTAACACGTGTAATTTAATACTCTTATATTATTTATATAAAGCTGGTTAACCTCATCAGGACAAGGGGTAAGGCAAATCCTGTGATATCCAAAAACACTGTAATAGGCGTCAGAGAAAGTATCTTTAAATGACTTCATTGTTGTTTAAACTCACATCATAACTTTAGCTTCCTCTATGAAATCTTCTTCAGACATTGCCCCTTCTCGAATTGCTTTAATGGCAACTTTGTATTGGGCTCGCCATTTGCCTAGACGTACCACACCAAATACACCACTTCCCAATTCTTTCATAAACGTAAGCTCTGACGGATTTATTTCCCATTTATCTAAAAGTAATAAAAATACATCTCTTTATGCAAATATACAAAATATCTTGAAATCTTTAGAAACTAAAAGTTTTACATGTGTATGGTTTCACTCATCCCGACAGAATGGCAATTATAAAATCTGTAAGCATAATTTGATGGGATGGACACTAAAGGAGTGGATGTGAATTTAGATTAAATTATTATTATTGTTGCCATTTATATAGCGCCAACAGATTCCGTAGCGCTTTACAATATTATGAGAGGGGGAGATTTAACTATAAATAGGACAATTACACTAAAACTTACACGAACGATAGGTTGAAGAGGACCCTGCTCAAACGAGCTTATAGTCTACAGGAGGTGGGGTGTAAAACACATTAGGACAGTAAATAAATGCTTTGTTCTCATGATTCATTAGGTAGACAAAATATTACATTATCTAAATGAGCTTCTTACATTTTTACAGCTTACTTCCTATTTCTGCAGTCTGGTATATGTAAGCATTGCTCTTTGCGAAATACCGCAAAGTTGACCTTTTTCAATCAGGATGTCTCCAGGGACTATCAGACCGACTTTACAGGCAGTACCCAGTGAATACTTTCAAAAACTGAGTCTTCACATTCAGAGTCACAATGCTTCTCACAGAGTAGTATTGAACTCAGAGGCATGAATGCCAAATAAGGAACACTCTAGCATTAAGATAAAATTCATTGATGATCTCTAAAAAATGTCAACAGCTCCGACAGAAAGCAAGTTATTGAAAGCAAACCTATAGAACTGTTGAATTTGGATCAGAGGCCAGGTTTAGCACCAAGCAATGCTTTGTTTAGGAGACATGACAGATGAGAATTTCTGCCACTTTACATGCATCATACTAGTGAGCAATCATACCATAACTGAAACCCGCTGTCGTGGGAGCCGACTTTGTTTTGGAGCATACAGGATATCGCAGTCTGGTAACGAGGCCTAGAAAATTAAACAAACAAGATTATATTGAGAGGCAGTTCTTTTTGATGCAATGAGCTACCATGCCCCATAAACAATGGACATGTTCGCGACAGTGATTCTTCAAAAAAAAAGGCATTTTACCATGCAAAATATTATTCTGTTAAAAATTACTGACAGCTAATGGAACACTATAGCGCAACACCACAATAGAACATGTTTTTGAAGACTGTAAGATGTCCTTTAAAAACTGCCAAACAGTGAATAGAGACAAACAGGGAATACAGGGACAGACTGGGAATACAGGAACATTTGCTAGAATCATATTAATTCTTAATTTCAGCCTTTTTGACATTTTATGGAAAATTGGTCACATTTACCAAGGCAGTGAAACTGCTAAATTTCAATCATGTTCCTAATGCACAAGACTAAAATATAAATTGCTTTGAATTTGGCACTGTGTCACAGAATATCCCCAGCTTAAACGTGTTGGTAAATCTGTTTGTCTATTACATTTTAAAAAGAGGACCTGACACTTTTTGTTATCTAAAATTACCTGATTTAGTACAAGGCTATATTGAGCTGAATTACTGAGGCTTATCTGATGTTCCTTCCCTGTTGTTCTTTATACAAGCCTTTCCACCTGCTTGCTCTGAGTTGGGTGCTTATCATCCTAATTTATAGGGCTGTTGCAGCAGTTGTTTCTAGAACAACGTTCGGCGCTCCAGATGTTGCGGACTACATCTCCCATAATGCTCTTACATACATGATGCTGGCCAAGCATGATGGAAGATGAAGTCCCCAAAATCTGGAGTGCTGAAGGTTGTTCTAGAAGATCATACCAATCCTTTTGCTGAACTGTCAAGTTGTGCCTCTTCCTGAGAGACATGCATTCTTGATTGTATGAGTTATACCTTTGTAGCTGCTCTTTTCTACATCCTACTTGGCTTTCTGTGCGATCGGATTCTAATCTGTCGGTTTCCAAGAAACCTGACTAGCAGCTGTGTTAACCCATAGTTTATAACTGTGAGATGTGATGTATTTACCAGCTGCATTGTGTTTGTGATACTCAATCATTTCTGGGATTGCACTGAAGATGTGTTTCTCTGCAAGGTAGTACTGCTTTGGAAATGCAGTCTCTTTAATGTGGTAGTGCCTTATTGATGAGGTGCCTTCCCTGAAACGAAAGTTTTAGAAATACCGCTGTCAGTACAGATTGATGTTACGTACAGAATGTAGTGAAAAGGTTACAGAACATATCACACATTCTAAAAAAATATAACTTCTACAGAATTTCCTGAAGGTTTTTATTTCGTTCTGGTCTTTTGTTCATAAATGTATACTCTAATTGGACATTTGAATGCTCCATAAAACAATCAAACAACAGATACGAGCTAATAAGGCTATATAAAACACTTAGATGAAACGGTGAAGTACAATTACCATTTAATCATATCAAAAAGAGCCATATAATTCCTAGCTTTACTCTATTTATCATTATTGCACCATAATCTGCAAGAGATTCCCAGTAAGAGTCACATGAAGGGAGGAATAAGGTCTCAGAGCTGTATCATTTAGTAAACTTTTCTAAAAACACTAGGGAGCACTGTCACAGTGGCAGGTTAACTATTTACATGGCTATTTTAAGTAGCCTAATCTTCATTGTTTTACTAATATAGGTGTTATTGTATAGCTTAATTGCCTTGAAGCTTGTACTATTAGGGTAATTTTTGCATATCCCAAAATGTTTGTAGTTCAACCTCAGAATCCTACTCATATATTCTGGGATTTTGCTGCAAGAGTGTCATTAAGAAGCAGAACCCCAAATGTATTGTTTAAAGGAACAATAGCAGCACATAATAGGAGTACAGTGCTGGGAGCAATGTTGAGTGATGTCAGCAGCTCGCCCCACACTGAGCTGAGTACGTACTCAGTGTATACCTATACCCAAGTTTTATTGGTCCCTGAAGTGTCATTTTATGCCTTAGTCCTTGCACACCTACGTTCCTATCTTATCTATTTGTACTCTGTTCCTGATATTTATTACCAGACTAACTGATTCACTGTTAGTTACGTGGATCCATAGGCACCTGAAACTAGCTATTAGTGTTGTCGCGAACCCGAAATTTTCGGTTCGCGAACGGCGAACGCGAACTTCCGCAAATGTTCGCGAACGGGCGAACCGTGCGAACCGCCATAGACTTCAATGGACAGGCGAATTTTAAAACACACAGGGACTCTTTCTGGCCACAATAGTGATGGAAAAGTTGTTTCAAGGGGACTAACACCTGGACTGTGGCATGCCGGAGGGGGATCCATGGCAAAACTCCCATGGAAAATTACATAGTTGATGCAGAGTCTGGTTTTAATCCATAAAGGGCAGAAATCACCTAACATTCCTAAATTGTTTGGAATAACGTGCTTTAAAACATCAGGTATGATGTTGTATCGATCAGGTAGTGTAAGGGTTACGCCCGCTTCACAGTGAAAGACCAAACTCCCCGTTTAACGCACCGCAAACAGTCCTCTATATACAGAGTAAACATGGCTCCCTCTATATACAGAGTAACATGGCTCCCTCTGTATACTGTGTAAACATGGCTCCCCTCTATATACAGTGTAAACATGGCTACCTCTATATACAGAGTAACATGGCTCCCTCTATATACAGAGTAACATGGCTCCCTCTATATACAGTGTAACATGGCTCCCCTCTATATACAGAGTAACATGTCTCCCCTCTATATACAGTGTAAACATGGCTCCTCTCTATATACAGAGTAACATGGCACCCCTCTATATACAGTGTAAACATGGCTCCTCTCTATATACAGAGTAACATGGCTCCCCTCTATATACAGAGTAACATGGCTCCCCTCTATATACAGTGTAAACATGGCTCCCCTCTATATACAGAGTAACATGGCTCCCCTCTATATACAGAGTAACATGGCTCCCCTCTATATACAGTGTAAACATGGCTCCTCTCTATATACAGAGTAACATGGCTCCCCTCTATACAGGGGCGTACCTGGAGCATTTGGCAACCGGGGCGGATCCTTTATTTGGCACCCCCCTCCCCAACTTTGAAATGTAAAAAACAGCTGCATTTTTTTTTTAAATGTATGTTTATGCAGTGTGTGTATAGTGTGTAAAGTGTGTGTATATTGTGTGTATAGTGAGTGTGTATAGTGTGTACAGTGTGTGTATATTGTGTGTATAGTGTGTGTGTATAGTGTGTGCAGTGTGTGTATAGAGTGTGTATAGTGTGTGTATGCAGTGTGTGTAGTGTGTGTGTGTATAGTGTGTGCATAGTGTATGCAGTGTGTGCATAGTGTGTACAGTGTGTGTGTATAGTGTGTGTAGTGTGTGTATAATGTGTGCAGTGTGTATGTAGTGTGTGTGTATAGTGTGTGCATAGTGTATGCAGTGTGTGCATAGTGTGTACAGTGTGTGTGTGTGTGTAGTGTGTGTAGTGTGTGTATAGTGTGTATAGTGTGTGCAGTGTGTGTATAGTGTGTGCAGTGTGTGTATAGTGTGTGCAGTGTGTATAGTGTGTGCAGTGTGTATAGTGTGTGCAGTGTGTATGCAGTGTGTGTAGTGTGTGTATGCAGTGTGTGTAGTGTGTGTGTGCATAGTGTGTACAGTGTGTGTATAGTGTGTACAGTGTGTGTATATTGTGTGTATAGTGTGTGTATATTGTGTGTAGTGTGTGTATAGTGTGTGCAGTGTGTGTATAGTGTGTATGCAGTGTGTGTCCCCAAGCCCCTAGTCACACAACCAAATAAAAAAGCCCCTACCTACCCCCCTCACCCTAAAAAATAGTGAAGGGGGAATAAAATTACTACCCTGTAAAGTAAAATTCAACTTACTATTCAACGTCTTCTTCTTCTAAAATCTTCATTTTTTTAGCCCCAAAAAAGGCCAAATAAAAAGCCATCATACCCGTCGAACTTAAAAATAAAATAAAAAACCCGAGCACAAAAAAAAATTAATCCATCTTCACCCATGGAGGGCTCCGTGTCAGTGTTTATCAGGGATCCTTAGGATAGGTGTCAATCCATATCTGCCAAGTGACCCTATGTAGGGGGAACAGTCCCTATTCTGCTCTGTGTCAGTGTCTGGAGGGAGTATCTGCAGTAACACAGAGTGCCTGGGGGGAGTATCTGCAGTAACACAGGGTGTCTGGAGGGAGTATCTGCAGTAACACAGAGTGTCTGGGGGTAGTATCTACTTGTAACATTTATATGCACTAAAAAAAAAAAATAATAAATTGAAAAAAAAATAAAAAATGGTTGCAGCTTCCGAATTAATCTAAAATGGATGCTGTCCAGTAGGTGGGAGGGTCTGCTAGGGAGGGTGTGCTGCTGATTGGCTGTAATGTGTCTGCTGACTGTGAGGTACAGGGTCAAAGTTTACTCAATGATGACGAATAGGGGGCGGACCGAACACCGCATGTGTTCGCCCGCGGTGGCGGACGCGAACATGCTATGTTCGCCGGGAACTATTCGCCGGCGAACAGTTCGGTACATCACTACTAGCTATTACTAAATTCTGTTTCCATCGGCCACAAGACCCTGGGGGTGCAGGGCATTGATGGGTAAAGACCTGCGAAAGTACCTCCAAAGCTCCAGACCCTGGAGACTAAATTAGAACCTTATTCTACATCTGTACACCAAAGGCCCTAAAAATATAAGCTTAAATCTTATATTTCTTCCTTTTTCGAAAATATTTGGCTAAAAGAAAACCCATTACCCAGCAAACTACATGTACAGGTCAGGTACACTTTACAAGGTGTTAAGACACTTTACACATGATGCTGTAGATAACAAATTGCTTGTCTACACAGTAGGAGAATGATTTGTAAATTAGAATGTACGAACTTACCCTCCATATTTAGTATAAAGTGACACAGTGTATAAGCCAGCTTGGCTTGAATTCCTAACGATAAAACCTCCTTCTTTATCCTAAAAACGACACAACAGGTACATGATAATGCTAAATATGTCAATAGAGGTGTTTCACACACAGTAAATTAAGCTATTTACACAATATAGTTTATGGCATTTTGTAGTCAAATACATGGCAAACCCAACATTTCGCATTCAATTCCAAAGTATTGACATATTAAAAAAGCACATTTATTTTTTTCTTTAACATGTTTTCAATATATCAATGCATAAAATAGTGAGAACATATGGCTTTGTATCTCATTGTCCACAGCACTGCAAAACAAATTGACCATTTATAATTAATAAAAACAGAGACGCATTAACCATAAAGTGACCTTTGACACCCGCCTGTGGCCCAGGGGTTAGACAGGGGCCCTGGAACCATGAATTTACTTGGCCATCCCTGTGTGAATAATGGAGATAAGAGCCCCAAAATAGTAACCTACCTATGGCCCTTCTCAGAAACAACATTGTGGAAAGGATAAAAAATTGGTTCTGTGCCGTGCGGTTACAGATCCTACAGGACAGTATGACACGTATAAAAACCACTGCTTAGATTTGTTACCAGCCTCAAAGAGACACTACACGACTGTTCTTCACCCAGCATCCTCTCTAATTTACTTTGTATTTCGGACGGATTCACAAGGAGGCTGTGTGAGGGCGCAGGTTGCACATTTAATTTTAAACACAAATTTCTGCACAATATAAAGTAGAAACACTATTCAGATTAGAAATGGGTGGGAATTAATGTGACAGTTCAGCTGCATAGAAAAAAAGCCATAGACATAGGGTGGTTTAGGGTTGTCAAAAACTGGCACGGACTTAAGGACTAAAATAAAAATATATTAGAGGAAATAATAGGCCAATGTCCATGTTCTACATTCATAATACTTACTGCATTTTTTTTAATTTTTTTTTTACTTTTTACGGAAATGCACTACTTACTGCATTTTTAAGGAGCTGTTCTGCTTTACTTCGGTTCATACTTTTGCTATACCACCTATGGAAAGGAAACTTGGTTAATCACATCACTACTTGATTCTTGCTGACAACTTTTTTTTTTTTTATGTAGCGACCACAAGAAAAAAAAAAAAAATACAACACTGGAAAAAAAAGTTTAGAAGCTTAAGTTTCATTGGTCCTAACAAATGATATAGCAATCGTTGATTGCACCCCTATATTTCTAATGTTACTGATTAAGTAAAGAAGACTTAAGTTTGTGCATAAAATAAAAACAGCCAGACAATGGTTACATGTTTGTCATTTAGTTAACACACAGTTAAACTGAATTATTATAGATGGGTGTTTGGCTCCCACCAGACCCTTGTATTAATACTTACTCATACTGGTCTAGATTGTCTAATTTCTTCTCTGTGACATAATTGCTTGGAATGTATCCCTCTTTCCTAGGAACGACAAACAAAAGAAAATATCTTTAATATGCTGGTGAACAGCATTCCAACAGTCGCCTTGTCTCTGTAGCAATGTTTAAATATTCAGGTAGATCCAACAATCGCAGAGTGTGTAAGTACAAATATGGTACACTTTGAAAATATAGAAAATACTCTATAGCATGTCAAAAGTTATTTTTTAAGTTGGCAACCATTTATTCATGTCTACTCTGAAAAATACAGCGCCTGCAAGCACCGAGTACGGCACACTGACAATGCAATGTTTCTCTAAGGTTTCTCCAACCTCCTCGACTTCTTCTGCTTTTAGAAGTGGTAATGGAGCAAGCAATCTGTGTGTGTGCAGCATTTCAGCTTGAAACACTGCATATACAGAGATATGTGCACTTTCCTGCAACAGTGACTGCCCTTACCGATAGGTTACACCCTCCTTCCAGTGTCACCAGTGTGAGCCAGTAATAAACTGACTTCCCTCCCCTTGTCCACTCATTTGCATGCCCAGATGGGTTCCAATATTTCAGGAAACAAAGCATCGGATTCAATGCTTTTCTATGTGAAGAAGATGATTGTCGTATTTGCATTTCTCGCCGCGCATGCACTGCATGTCCATCAATGCTTCTCTATGAGAAGCAAATGCTTGGACCTTAACAAGGAAGAAGATAATGCAGCTTTAGGAAAGAAGAGGCATGGAAGTGATGGCGGAGAACTTGGCCCAGCACTGGATTCCAGGTAAGTTGTTTGATGGTTTAATTAAAGATACTTAAAAAAGTATGCCTAAAGTGAATTCAGCAACCCTTTAATAATGTATATGTGGTATGGTATACTCAGAACAGTGTTATTCATTTTTTTATCTTCTGAGGGAGACTTTGAAGTCTGTATTAGGTAAGATAGCCAAGACAGATCCTTTTTGTATTAATAGGAGCATACCACTGAGAATATCGTTATTTGTGATTAATGTGGTTTTAGTTGCAATGGGAAACCAACTTCAGTCATTAGAGTTTGTTCTGGTTCTTTGAAGATCATCTAACAATTTGCATACATTCCAGAAAATTGCCCGATGTGTTCTCATACCCACCCATATTTATCCCTTGCTTTCCACCAATGGGCATCCTTTTTTTCGACTATGACATATTCTTCTCCAGTGACCAGAGCGAGATCGTGTGATTCAGCTGGAAAGAAATCAAACATTGCGATAACCATTTCGTCTCTCTCTCCCTTTTCTCCATCTGTTTTTTCTTCTGGAGGGAGAGGGGGTGGAGGCCGTGACTAGATAAAATAAAACAAGATTTTTAAGGCACAATTCAATATTTTCATTCATGCTATGAAAACGTCTTTATAACTCCGTTATTTGTCAGTTTGGCCAGTAAAAACACAAATGATAGTCAGTCAGCATTTTATTATGATTACATTTAAAATTAGCTACATTTATCGATGTTTCCCCCTTACTAACATTATATAGAACTGAAAACAATAGAACATAACGAATATAATACACATTATATATGTTATATATATTATAAATTAACTAATAAAACTGTAAAGGCGTTTCTTCCATAACAAAACACATTCTAAAATACTTAAAGGGACACTCTACTGCCCAAATACAAAATAAATAAAAATCACTGTTTAGTAGATATAGCCCAAATGAAAACATGCGTGGATTTAATTATGCATTTTTACACCGGGTAGTAATGAAAGTGGCAGGTAAGGATATCTGTACAGAGAATTCTAAACTGAGTCATTGTATGCATTGGATAAATCTTTAGATCTAAAGATCATCTAAAGACAGTGAGCATTAACTCAAGGTTTGGCATTTAATATTATAAAACAATGTGTGTACATTAGTTTGAGAGTTTATAAGGTACCTACAATGTAACTACCAAACCTGCTATTAAGTGTTATGCTTGATTCATCATGGTGAGGACTTGTGTCAGCATAAATCGGTGGGTTAACAAAGTGCCCCCATTTAAACATCTAGCAGTGTGTAGAGAACATCTAGATCAGAGCTGTTCAACCTGGCGTCCTCCAGATTTTGCTAAACTACAATTTCCATGATTCCCAGGCTATTTTATTGAAAGAATCACAGGGAGTTGTAGTTCAGCAACATCTGGGTGGCAGGCCTGATCTAGATCTTCTGGCAACCTTCGGCACTCCAGATGTTTTGGACTACACCTCCCATAATGCTGTCAGTTATTTGGTTGTAAAAGCATTATGGGAGATGAAGTCCACAACAACTGGAGTGCCGAATGTTGCCTACCCCTGGGTGTATATATGTTGCCTACCCCTGAGTGCATATGTGTACATATATATATATATATATATATATATATTTCCCGAGGTCCTGGTTGGAAGCGTCTCCTTTAAGGGTATGAATGCCCCCCAGGATGGCGTTCGTATATATGTACGAAATGGCAGCCACCCAGGGGAGCACTCATTAATTACATCCCTTGCGGTTTCACACTGAGATTGCAAGTGAGAACATTCTGATTAATTGGTGCAAACGTTCTAATGGGACACTGGGGAGGTCCTCATTCGGGAAACTAACGAGTCGGGAAACAATCCATGAACGCTCCCCCTGTCTGGTGTTCATCTGTATGAATGGCGTCCGCCCAGGGGAGTGCCCATTAATTGCTTCCCTTGCAGTTTGATACTTACCGTATATACTCGAGTATAAGCCGAGTTTTTCAGCACATTTTTTGTGCTGAAAAACCACAACTCGGCTTATACTC
The DNA here is from genome assembly GCF_036172605.1 of Pelobates fuscus. Taxonomy (NCBI): domain Eukaryota; kingdom Metazoa; phylum Chordata; class Amphibia; order Anura; family Pelobatidae; genus Pelobates; species Pelobates fuscus. The sequence goes on from NC_086322.1 coordinate 87,407,391, forward strand.
GAGTCAGTGTCTGTATTATGGCAAATTGCATTGCCATAATACAGACAGGGGTCTGTGGGGGCTGCAGAGCGTTTACTTACCTCTCCTGCAGCTCCTGTCAGCTCTCTCCTCCTCCGCGCCGGTCCGTTCAGCACCTCGGTCAGCTCCCAGTGTAAGTCTCGCGAGAGCTGCTGGGTCATAGTGCAGCCGCGAGACTTACACTGTGAGCTGAGAGAGGAGCTGCACGGACCGGCGTGGAGGAGAAGGGAGCTGACAGGAGATGCAAGAGAGGTAAGTAACAGCTCTGCCAGTCCCCCTCCCCCCCACTGAACTGCCAATGCCACTGGACTACTGCATTTCCCACCCTAGTCTTATACTCGAGTCAATAAATTTTCCCAGTTTTTTGGGGTAAAATTAGGGGCCTCGGCTTATATTCGGGTCAGCTTATACTCGAGTATATACGGTATGTTGCGAGGTTTTAAACCAACTTTCTAAATGGGGGTATCGGGGTGGTCCCCTGTTCGGGAGGCGAATTAATTCCCTTCGTGGAGGCACTCCCAAACGGGGAGCGGGCACAATATGCAAAAAGATGGGGAAAACACACATGATATAAAAAAAAAGGCAATTCACGGACAGGCAGCGGTCCCGCCACATATATAGATATAGATTTATTTTCATTTTTTTAAAATTTAATTTATTTTTTTAATCTGAGCTCATTATTCTATTTCTTTTTTTGACAGACAAAAATGAATTACAGACATTCAATGACAGACATAAATGAATTATGCAGTTACGTGGCTTGCGCAGAAGCCTCAGTAATGTATTCGTGATTTACATGACAAGCCATTTACATCCATTGTATTAAACATCTGTCTGTCATTGTTTTTCCAATAATATGATAAGAACAACACTTAGGAACATACACAACTTAACTTGTAACTTTTGACCAAATAACACAGTTGACGTTTTGTTGCAGTGGTTTTAGTGTGTCGAACTTATAGGCCGGGTTACCGGTAAGCTCGGCCTAAAAATGAGGAAAGAGGTAGTGGAAAATTGGTTGTGGAAAGGAGGGGGTGGGGGGGGGTGGGGGAGGGGGATGGGTAGGGAGGGAGGAGGAGGGAATGGTCCTGGACGTTACTTGCGGCTAATTAGTCGTCGGTGTAGTTATCCCATGGTTCCCACACCTTCGTGAATGCTTTCATAGTGCCTCTCATTTGGGCCGTTAGTTTGTCCATGAGATGACACTCTTTGATCTTGTTGAGCACTGTGGACAATGGGGGGGATAGGCTGCAACCAAGTTTGGGCTAGTGCCTTTCTAGCAGCTAGGGCAATCTTGTTGAGCAATTGTTGTTCTGGTCTGGACAAATCGTCCAGGGGTCTGGTCAGGAGGAAGGTCCAGGGGTTTAGGTCTATCGGTCTATGTAGAATCTCTGATATAAGCTGCTGGATACTTTCCCAGAAAATTTTGATTGTGGGACAGTACCACCACATGTGTGCGTAAGTCCCTTTTTCTCCGCAGTTATGCCAACAGAGATCTGTGGGTTATTTCTTCATATGATAAAGTTGGACCGGGGTAATATACCACCTGAGCATCGTCTTATATGCCTGTTCTTGCATCGTTACACAGATGGAGGTTTTGGAATTGGCTTCCCAAATATCCTGCCAGTCTATACCCTCTAGGGTTTTCCCCAAGTCTGTTTACCATTTCTCTGTGTAATGTAGGGTCCCCCATTCCCGTGTGGTGGAACAGAGGTGGGAGTACAATTGGGTGATTAGGCCTCTCTGATATTGTTCTGTGAGGCAGATGCGCTCAAAGAAGGTTGGATTGGTTTTGGCGGCCGTTTTCACCGTCGCTTGGGTCGCGTAATGTTTAAGTTGTAGGTATCTAAAGAAGTCGGCTGGCTTCAAGGTTGCTTTGGCTTGTAGGTCTGGGAAGGTGACTATTGTGTCCCCTTTGTAAAGTTGGTAAACCCTCTGCAATCCGGCATGCTCTAGGCCCTTAAAGTCCCAGGGTCTCATGCCTGGTGTGAATGCCTTATTACGATATATTGGGGTGAGGGGGGAGGAAGTGGTGGTGAGTCCGTGTTTGATGGCGTAGGTGTCCCATAAATGGATTGAGTTAGTAATAGCTGGGCACGCCGTTCTCGGGAGCGCTCTGTGCTCCTTCGGTGTCCAGATATAGAATTGTGGGAGATCAGATCTCATTAGTGCTGATTCCAGGTCTACCCATCTTCTAGTCTCTGGGGGGGTGTGCCATAGGGCTATTTGTGCCATCTGTGTGGCTATGTAATAAAAGTGTAGGTGGGGCAACCCCAGACCTCCTCTCAATCTAGGGCGATACAGTATGTTACAGGCTACCCTGTGCCTCTTATCTTGCCATATAAATCTATCTATTGCTCGTTGTAAGGGAATGAGGTTATGTTTCGCGATGGGGATGGGTAGAGCTTGAAAAAGGAATAAAATTCGGGGTAGGACATTCATCTTGATTGAATGTATTCTCCCTATCCAGGATATGGGTTTGTCCGCCCAGGTCTCCATGTCCGAGATGAGTTTTTCTATCATGGGTGTGTAGTTTAGTCTATGGAGTGCTGTGGTGTCTGCTGGTAATTTGATGCCCAGATATGTAAGGTACGTTGGTTTAACACTTATGTGGTGGTCTGAGGTGATTTTGTTTATGTCCGTCTGCGTGAGGTTAATTGGGAGTGCGCTTGATTTTTCTACATTTACTTTGTATCCCGAGATCGTCCCGTACTCACCCAGGAGTGGTAGTAGGGCCTGTAGCGTGGGGGTGGGTTCGGTAATGGTCAGGATATCATCTGCGTATCCTGAAACCAGGAATTCCTGATCGTCTACTTTGACCCCTTTAATTCGTGGGTGTTCCCGAATGGCTTGGAGAAGTGGTTCGAGTGTCAGCACAAAGAGTAGAGGGGATAGGGGGCATCCCTGTCGGGTGCCATTGGTAATTGTAAAGGATGGGCAGGCCGTCCCAGTAATCTTTATTTGCGCTGAAACGGAGGTGTATAATGCACGGATGGCTGTTATGTATGTATGGGGCATGTTTAGGTGTTCCAATAGGGTGAACATGTAGGGCCATTTAACACGGTCGAAAGCTTTCTCCGCGTCGAGAGAAAGCGCTAAGGATGGTGTTTTTGTGTCAGCTAGCATCCCTATCAAGTCGATGTTGCGTCTTGTGTTTTCGAACAACTGGCGTCCAGGTATGAACCCCACTTGGTCTGCGTGGACTAGGCTTGTCAAGTATGGGTTCAGCCTACCCGCTAAGATCTTGGCGAAAAGTTTGCTATCATGATTTATGAGTGAGATAGGTCGGTATGCTTCTGGCTGTGTGTGGTCTTTGCCTGGTTTCGGTAGCAGAATAATGTTTGCCCGAGTCATGTCCCCGTCTGGTGGAGTTCCCGTCATTAGGTCCCTGAATAAGGATTCTAGATGTGGGACGAGGGTTTCTCTGAAGGTTTTATAATAGCTGCCCTCAAAACCGTCAGGGCCGGGGGCTTTATTACTTTTAAGAGAGGAGATGGCTGAGTCGATTTCTTCTTTAGTAATCGGTGCTGCTAGTTCCATTATGGCTGTATTATGCAGTTTTGGCAAATTTAAGTGGGTGAGGAAGTCGACTATTTTCTGTTTCTCTATTGCATTTGTTGTGTCGTCTTGTGGGGAGTGGTTGTATAGCGCTGTGTAGAAGGTTGTGAAAGTTCTGGCTATTTCGGCCGGGGAAGTTTTCATGGTACCGTCAGGGGCTCTTATCTTGGTGATATGTGGGTGTTGCGTTCTGGGGCGCAGTGTGCGGGCCAGAAGAGTGTCCATTTTATTGGACTTGTCATAATACGTTCTTCTTGTCCAGGTGAGTGCTCTGGCTGTGTCGTCTATGAGCAGTTGCCTAATCGTAATGCGGGTGTTCTGGAGAAGTTGTAGTGTTTGGGGAGTCGGGTCGGTTTTGTGGCGTTGCTCCGCTGTGTGGAGGGTGTCTAGCAGTTGCGTGAGTTTCTGAGTTTTTTGGGTTTTTTTGTGGGTAGCTATTTTGATTAGGGAGCCTCGGATTACTGCTTTGTGGGCCGCCCACACCGTGGTCATTGGGATGTCTGGGGTTAGGTTTTCCGTAAAGTATGAGGTTAGTTGTTTCTGTATGTCCTCAACTACTAGGGGGTCCTTAAGGAGGGATGTGTTCAGTCTCCACGTCCATGGGATAGGGCATTGGAGGCCGGTAAGGTAGATTGCGATGTCTGCATGGTCGGACCATGCGATGGAACCTATGTCTGTTTTTTGCGTTTTTGTGTAGCCTGTATGGTTGGTCAAGAACATGTCTATGCGCGAGTATGTGTCGTGGGGCGGCGAGTAATAAGTGTAGTCTTTATCAGAGGGGTGTTGCGCCCTCCAAGCATCTATGAGGCCTGTTTTACGAATAAAATGGTGTAATTGTTTGTCTTGAGCGCCCATGCCGTGGGACCTAAGTAGTCCTGGGCGTGAACTTCTGTCAATGGCTGGAGCGGGTGTTGCGTTTAAGTCTCCACCCAGGAGGGTTATCCCGGGGGGGAGGGCGAGGACCATATCTGACATATGGTTCCAGAATTGGGGTGTGTGTGTATTGGGGGCGTATACATTGATTAGGTGGATGGGTTGCGAGTGGATCCGGCCGGTTGCTAAGACGTATCTGCCGTCTGGGTCTGGAGTCACTTTAGTTATGTGAATCGGGCATCGTTTGTGTGTGAGAATCGCTACTCCGTTGTGTTTACGAAAGGAGCGTGCCTCGGCGGCCAAGCGGTATGTGGAGTCGCGGAGGGAGACCTGGGCGGACCGAGGCAGGTGTGTCTCCTGAAGGAATACAATATCTGGATTTAGCCTGCGAAGTTCCCTATACAATGTTCTTCGTTTGCGGGGGGCGTTAAGGCCTTTAACATTAAGCGAGGATATTTTAAGAGCCATAATCTTGAGGTTTTGGTGGGTGCTTTTGGACCCGATGGATATTCGGGGGGCTTCGGTGTTGCCTTATGGGTCGAATGGCGTATGTGTTTAGAGGGTGGTGGGTTGCACTCCCACCTCTGTTCCTTTGAGATCTATGTTGGGACTGGGATTGTGAGTGTGTTAGTTGCGCCTCTAATTGTGTTTAGGGGGTGTTTAGGTGGAGGAGGAAGAGTCGGGGGTGAGGAGGGGAGGGGAAGGGGAAGGTACGTATTGCCGTACGTGTCTGGTCTTATACCTTGCCAGACTGTGGGGGGGTGCATGCACCCTCATCTCCGTAACGACTGTTCCAGTCTGGGAGTGGTGGGTCATGAACCTATCAGCCGGTGCGGCCCCCTGATACCATAAAACGTTTGCCTACTGTAACTTAAGTGTGCCATGGGCTTTCCGATAAACCTAGTGCATTGTTCGGCTCCACCGCCTCTGGTTCTCAGGTGCTATGTGGCTACAACGCGGATATGGGGCGGGGAGCTTCTAAGATTTAAGGGATGGGGGAGAGGGGGGAAAGAGGGGAGGGGAGGAGGCATAAGCCTTTGTGGGTGAGTCCTATAGGGTCACCTCGTATGAGTCGTGTCGGTCCTCCCAGTAGTGAGCACAATAGCGCCGGGGATTTCATATTTTGCATTTCTCTCTTTTTATTATTTTATATTATTATTTTTTTTTTTTTTTTTTTTTTTTGGGTGGAAATTGAGGGATGGGAGGGAGAGGGTCCTACTGCCAGAGTCCGTGGTCGGTCCGTCTAGTGGACAGATGCCCGGGGGCGGGGGAGGGGGGAGGGAGGGAGAGGGAGAGGGAGGGGGAGGAGGACGAGGACCGGCCCGTGGCAGCTGCATAAAACATTACATGACAATACATTTCACAACTAAGCATGACAAAGCAGGAACATGTCAACCCCGCAATCTCATCCCTTTACGTTATATTGCTCTCCTTGAGTAGACTCTGTGTCCCGAGAATCGTGTGCTCTGCAACCTGCCCTAGCCCCCCACGTCCCCCCTGCCCACCCACCACCCACCATCCCACCCCACCACCCCCCCAAGAGACCCCCGCCACTGACCCCCGTCCACATATAGTATGGCTGTGTGGTGGGTTGGTGTCTGGAGTAGTGTGTTACGCCTATAGTGGTGTGTGTGTCCTGGCTAGCTGACCTAGTACTTCCCACCGGTGTTGTTGGTATACATTACACTTCCATGTGGTGTCGGGGTTGTGACAGCTTGTACCAAAGTCTCTTTTCGGTGCCAATATGTCTGCAATAGTCCATAGATAGTCTCATAGTACAGTATACTTGGAGCTGTCGCCGCGACAGGTGTCGTGTGGGTAGACAGGGTCTAGGAAGCTGGAGTAGTGGGTGTCCGTGGCAGCCGAGGAAAAGAAAAGTTCGTTGGCTGCTGCGTGTGGCTGAGATGTTGGGGTCCATCACAGAAAAGAGCCTTAAGTGTCACAGATTCATTCCGACCAGCGGGTAGGGCGTCTCTCTCGGCGTATAGTAGCCTGCTGATCTGCTTCTGGTGGATAGGGAAGGGTGGGAGTGGCGCTATGCCGTTGTTGAAAGGGGTCAGGTGTGCTCGCTCCTGGGAGGTTGGGTATGCCTTATTGATGTCTGTCTGCCGCCTTTTTATTCTCCGGTGGTGTACCAGTCGCGTGGTAAGGGTTGTAAGGCTGGGAGAGTGGTGTTCGGCACCGAGAAGCCCTCTGGCAATGTGATGCCCAATTCTCGAAAGAAGGGTGCTGGGTCAGTGCCTGGCATGAGGATGTGAGGTCTGCCTTGCTTAAAGACCATTAATTTAAACGGGTGCCCCCAAGCGTACCTGATTGTGTTGGCCCTAAGCAGCTCTGTAATCGGCCTCCACTCTCTTCTGCGTTGGAGGGTGATGGGGGCCAAGTCCTGAAAAAGGGAGATTTCTTTGCCCTGGTATTTTATGGGGTTGTCCCTGGCCTTCCTCAGCACTGCTTCCTTTGTCTGAAAGTGAAGAAAGCGGACAATTATGTCTCTGGGCCTTGTGTTGTCGTCTCTTCGGGCACGCAAGGCCCTATGGGCTCTATCAATGTGCCAATGTTCATCGGGTATCTCTGGCAAGAGAGGGCGCAGGATTGTGAGGAGCAAGGCCGGAATTGGGCCTTCATCATGTTGCTCCGGCAGGCCGCGCACGCGGATGTGGTTGCGGCGCGACCTATTCGCCAGGTCCTCTAGCGCTGTCTCTGAGGCTTCCAGTCGGGCGGTGAGCGTGTTAACATGGGCGGACATCGTGTTGTGAGCCACCGTGGTTGTTTCCACGCGGTGCTCAAGGTCTGCTGTTCGCTCACCCAGCTTGTGGATTTCAGACATCACTGCCTTCGATGTTCTGTCTATCTCCCGGGCTAGGTAGCTCTTTACCGCCGCCAGTTCGGTCAGTATGTGGGCCATGTCTGATGTTGCCGGGCCGTGAGGCTGAGGTGTGCTCGAGTTTGTTGGTGAGACTTGGGCTCGGGGGCTGGATCCGCCGCCATCTTGGGTGTCTTGGCGCGGCGTGCGAGAGGCCGCAAACAGATCGGGTACCGTGGCGGTAGTGTCCGTGTTTTTTTTGCCCGGTTTTCTCGGCAGGCGCTTGTCCATGGCGGGTTAGGAGGAGGGAGGTAAGGTTTTTTTTCAGTTTTATCCTGTTTATCGCCGATGTAAGCTTTTGGCACAGGGGGTTTAGCGAGGAGCTCTAGTCCAAAGACCTTCTATTTCCAAAGACCTTCACTTACCAAAAACATAAATAGTCCTCAAAAGTGAAATACTAGGGAATTCTGAGCTATATTTTTCTATGATAAAATAAAACATAATACTTGTTCTCACCATGATTGCATCTGGAGTTGGAGGCAGAGGCTTTCTTGTAACTAGAAAAAAAGGGAGAAAATGTAAATGAATGCCTTTATTAAATTTTTTTGTGACCAAGGCTTCTCTGTAATCTGTAATTTTTTTACTGAATCTTTTTAGGTATTTTTGCTATATGTTAATTACTAATTAAAAATAATTAAAGGGCAGATAGGATTTACGTCTCACACCATATATGTATACGTCACACAACATTAAACATGAATACATTGTTAAAGTCGGGGAACACATTAAAATATATATATATATATTCAAAGTTTTGCTTATGTTATCTTTCCTCCACCTTTGACTTTTTACACAATTTTTACACAACTAATGCCACTAAAAATACATGAGGCACAGCACACCAACATCAAAACCTCACCCCAACTGTGAAGTATGGTGGTGGGGGCATCATGGTTTGGGGCTGCTTTGCTGCGTCAGGGCCTGGACAGATTGCTATCATCGAAGGAAAAATGAATTCCCAAGTTTATCAAGACATTTTGCAGGAGAATTTAAGGCCATCTGTCTACCAGCTGAAGCTCAACAGAAGATGGGTGTTGCAACAGGACAATGAACCAAAGCATAGAAGTAAATCAACAACAGAATGGCTTAAACAGAAGAAAATGCGCCTTCTGAAGTGGCCCAGTCAGAGTCCTGACCTCAACCCGATTGAGATGCTGAGGCGATTCACACCAGACATCCCAAGAATATTGCTGAACTGAAACAGTTCTGTAAAGAGGAATGGTCAAGAATTACTCCTGACCGTTGTGCACGTCTGATCTGCAACTACAGGAAATGTTTGGTTGAAGTTATTGCTGCCAAAGGAGGTTCAACCAGTTATTAAATCCAAGGGTTCACATACTTTTTCCACCTGCACTGTGAATGTTTACATGGTGTGTTCAATATAAACATGGCAACATTTCATTATTTGTGTGTTATTAGCTTAAGCAGACTGTGATTGTCTATTGTTGTGACTTAGATGATGATCAAATCACATTTTATGACCAATTGTGCAGAAATCCATATAATTTCAAAGGGTTCACATACTTTTTCTTGCAACTGTATATATATATTCAGTGTTCTTGCTGTTATGCACTGAATCTCAAGAAACACTGAGGCTTTATATTTCCTGACATTGCAAAAGAACCACTGCTAATGCGTTTTGTGCCTACTGGCACTCATCTGAGGTATGCACAAAATGCATCATAAGTGGTCCTTTTACTCCCCCTGGATGTCTTAGTCCAGTGATGGCTAACATTGACACCATAAATTGTTTCTGGACTACATTTCCCATGGTGCTCAGCTTTTAAACTCTAAAAGCTATCTAAGCATCATGGGAGATGTAGTCCAGAAACAATTTATGGTGTCAAGGTTAGCCATCACTGTCTTAGTCACATGTCCTTTTCATTTGAATAAAGATAATTTATTCTGATCTTTGGATTAAAGCATCTTCCTTCTGCCATATGGAGAAGATCCGGCAATTCAATTTTTTATTTTTATTTTCTATATGGACCTAATGTGGGTCAAAGATGGAGTGGTATCTCTGTTGGTAGTAGAGAAGCAGTATAATGTAGGTTCGGCACTTCGGAACTTCAGCAATTCGGACCCTAACCCCTAGTCTTGCCACTTTTCAGAAATCCAAAGTACTATGGAACTTCGGCAATCCGTGACTTTGGCAATTTGGAACTTCAGACATTCATAAGCATCCGAATATCCGAATTGCACGAAATTCATCTGCATGTACATTCGGAACGAAACAAATTGCACATGTCTAGTATAATGTATCCCTATAGTAGGGAGGTTACATTGAGTTCATACAGATATTTTCATTAAAAGCTGTATTAAAAAAACATCAACTTACTATCTCCAAAAAGATTATATTCTTCACATCCTGGAGCTAATTTGTCTGTTTGCCTACAACACTGATAAACCCCATCTGCCCAGAATTGAGGGTGATATTTTGCTAAAATGTAGGTGTTGTTCTTTATTTCTAAAAAAAAAAAAAAAAAAGAAAAGAGATAAAAAGAAAGGGAAAAAATTTAAATTGAAGGATATTGTACAAATGTAGAAGTACAACTAATATTTACAACAACCCAGTAGTTTTATTGTAAAACTGTTTTTACCAAGGTTCTAATTTTTTTATATACAAGATCATTTCAAACTCAATCGTATTTTTCAGTCCCAACTCATTTTACATCACTCTCATCGGACACTGAGACAAAGCATTAGCCTCAAGAATTTTTGCCATTTCAACAGATTAAGCAATGGACATTGGTTTTAATGCAATAATAATATTATTAATTCACCAGTGCGTTACATATAATTGACAATTAAACTGAAATATTCAGAGCTGGAAAAATGTTTTATTTGTGCGCACATTCGGAAACATAATTTCCAGACTATGAGGGTTATTCACTAAAGTGAGAATTCAATAATACCCATTCTCAAATTGTAAAAGGGGCAGTTTCTGCCTTGGACAGGGTGGGATGCCACCATAAAAATAGTCCTCCTAACCTTCAATACTTGTTTAAGAATCTGCAAATCCCAGTTTTCCAACTTCAGAAAGTTCTTCTGTCCTTCATTTGGCAGAGTAAAAAAAAACCTAGGGTGGCCACTAATCTGTTACAAAAAAAAAACCTGTCAAAAAGGGTGGCCTGGGGCTACCACTCATAAGAGCCTGTTATGGAGCAGCATTATTATGGGCTATGATTATAATGCATTCCAACTTGTACACACCTCAAATTTCGCATCCATCATGCAGAGCGTCTATAGGAAAGCATTGAGAAATGCTTTCTTATGGACACTTTGAATGCGCACGCGGCACTTGCTGCGCATGCGCATTCGGCGCCACTGACATCGGACGGGGGAACTGACGTTGGACGAGGAGGAGAGTTCACCAGCGCCGAGGGAGCTCGGCTCTGGATTAAGGTAAGCTGCTGAAGGGGTTTTAACCCCTTCAGTGCCACGGGAGGGGGACCCTGAGGGTTGGGGCACCCTCAGGGCACTATAGTGTCAGGAAAACCGCTTTGTTTTCCTGACACTATAGTGATCCATTAAGGGCATCAGCACTCTCCACAGACAGCTGACTGCTCGGTTAGCCATGGGTCACTCATTGCTAATGCTGATGGATAAAAATACCGTCAGGGGAGCACAAAAATCAGCTGTCAGAATGACAAGGGATTTTTTCGCTGCAGCAGGGGGCCGGCTTCGCGAGGGTTCGACAACTTCTTATATCTTAGTAACAGGCTTGTGCGAACCGGCTGAATCCCACCACTGCACATAGTCTCTTTCACACAGCTATAAAGAACATTGAAACCATCTTCCCTCTTCCCCCTCCTCCCATCTTCCCCTTAGTTACCCACAATCTAAGGTTTCTTTCAGTTAGCTTTCCCTAGGCTCTAAGCCTTCCGTGCAGTGTCAAAAGTGAGAATTCAAAGTCAATTTTAAGTGAATTTCAAATTTAAGGTAAGACTAGCAAAACTGGAATAATTCTCCACATTAGCTATGCTTCCAATTCGGCTACTTTGGCCTTAAATTTGAAAATTTACTTTGAACTATTACTTAAGTGAATAATCCTACATTTCTCCCTTCCTTGAAATTACAATAACTGAGAGTGCAGAAAGCCATGGCACATTACACATACAATTTATGTCATACATTACCTTCTTTTAGAACTTTCACCCACTGTTGCCTGATTTCGGCTGTTGGTGCAAAAACGTATAGTGTGCTGTTATCATAGACAACCTGGAGAACGAGTGATAGAATTATGTCATAAGAGAAAAGAAACAGAAAACAATATATTCTCTATCTAAACATTTGTAATCCATAGAAATGAGAGGAAAAAAGTGAAATTCAATTGGCACTGAAAGTATTATGAAATATTACTGTTAAAGGAACAATCAAAGCACCATAACCACTGCAGCTGACTGTCGTGGTCATGGCTAACCTTTACCACTTCAGCTGGAAGCCTATTCCATGCATCCACTACCCTCTCAGTAAAGTAATACTTCCTGATATTATTTTTAAACCTTTGCCCCTCTAATTTAAGACTGTCCTCTTGTTGTGGTAGTTTTTCTTCTTTTAAATATAGTCTCCTCCTTTACTGTGTTGATTCCCTTTATGTATTTAAATGTTTCTATCATATCCCCCCCCTGTCTCGTCTTTCCTCCAAGCTATACATGTTAAGTTCCTTTAACCTTTCTTGGTAAGTATTTTCCTGCAATCCATGAACCAGTTTAGTAGCCCTTCTCTGAACTCTCTCTAAGGTATGAATATCCTTCTGAAGATACGGTCTCCAGTACTGCATACAATACTCCAAGTGAGGTCTCACCAGTGTTCTGTACAATGGCATGAGCACTTCCCTCTTTCTACTGCTAATACCGCTCCTTATACAGCCAAGCATTCTGCTAGCATTTCTTGCTGCTCTATTACATTGTCTTCCTACCTTTAAGTCATCTGAAATAATCACCCCTAAATCCCTTTCCTCAGATGTTGAGGTTAGTAGGGTATCAAATATCCTATACTCTGCCCTTGGGTTTTTACGTCCAAGGTGTCTTGCACTTATCCACATTAAATGTCAGTTGCCACAGCTCTGACCATTTTTCTATTTTTTCTAAATCATGTGCCATTTGGCTTATCCCTCCTGGAATATCAACCCTGTTGCAAATTTTAGTATCATCAGCAAAAAGACATATCGTATATACTCGAGTATAAGTCGACCCGAATATAAGCCGAGGCACCTAATTTTAGCACAACAAACTGGGAAAACTTATTGACTCAAGTATAAGCCTAGGGTGGGGAAAGCAGCAGCAGCTACTGGTAAATTTCTAGATAAAATTAGATCCCCAATAAAATTACATTAATTGAATATTTATTTACAGTGTGTGTGTGTTTGTGTAGTGTGTATATATAATGAATGCAAAGTGTGTGTGTGTGTTTGTGTGTATATAATGAATGCAGAGTGTTTTACAATAATAAAAATATTAAAGAGAATGGGTCCAAGTACAGATGCCTGAGGTACCCCACTGGTAACTAGACCTTGCTTCGAATATACTTAGTTGACTACAACTCTCTGTTGCCTGTCATTCAGCCACTGCCTAACCCATTCAACAATATTGGAATCCAAACTTAAAGATTGCAGTTTATTGATTAGTCTTCTATGTGGAGCAGTGTCAAAAGTCTTACTGAAATCTAGGTAAGCAATGTCTACTGCACCAACATGATCTATTATTTTAGTTACCCAATCAAAAAAAATCAATTAGCTTAGCTTGGCATGATCTCCCTGAAGTAAACCCATGTTGTCTCTGATCTTGAAATCCATGTGATTTTAGATGTTCAACAATCCTATCCTTTAACATGGTTTCCATCACTTTCCCAACTACTGAAGTAAGGCTTACTGACCTATAGTTGCCTGACTCCTCTCTACTACCTTTCTTGTGAATGGGTACAACATTTGCTAATTTCCAATATTCTGGGACTGCTCCTATTAACAATGATTGGTTAAATAAATATGTTAATAGTTTTGCTAGTACACCACTAAGTTCTTTTAATAACTTTGGGTGTATCGCATCAGGCTCCATCGACTTATTTAACTTTACTTTTGACAGTTGAAATAGAACCTCTTCCTCTGTAAACTCACATGTAACAAATTACTAATTTGTCCTTTTTCCTAACTGAGGCCCCTTTCCTTCATTTTCATCTGTAAATACTGAACAAAAATATTCATTGAGGCAAACAGCTAGACCTTTACCTTCTACATACATACATTCCTTCTTTTGTTTTTAATCTAACTAATCCTTATTTTACTTTCCTTTTCTCATTTATGTGTCTAAAAATATTTTATCCCCCTTTTTTACTGACTGTGCCATTTTCTCTTCTGTGTGTACTTTGGAGGCTCTTATAACTTGCTTAGCCTCTTTCTGCCTAATCTTATAGATCGGTCTATCTTCCCCACTCTGGCTTTTTTTATAATTACTAAATGCTAACTTCCTGTTTTTAACTATTTTGGCCACATCTGCGGCGTACCACAGTGGTTTCTTAATTTCTTTTTGCTTTTACTGACAAGCCTAATGCAATTTTATGTTTCATTCAGCAGTGCAACTTTTAAAGAATCCCATTTCTCCTGGACTCCATTTAAACTGCTCCAGTCTGACAAGGATTCCTTTACGCATATTCTAATTTTAGAAAAGTCTGTTTTTCTAAAGTCTAAAACTTTTGTTTTTGTGTGGTGTGACTCAGTCACTGTTCTTAAATTAAACCACACTGACTGATGATCACTGGATCCTAAACTTTCACCTACAGTAATATCTGATATTGAAGTACACTATATCTGCTTGTTCTGTGCCAGTTGGCTATTTGCAAATTGACTCAATTTAACTGTTAAACAGTGAGCACTAACTTTATTTTTTATGTATACAGTGAACATTCAAGTACATGCAGGATTGTCCTTTTTTGGCATTACTCTATTGCAACTTACATGATACCATCTTTATCTTATCTCTCAATGTAGTATTAAAATGAGGAGAACCTACGAGAGGGGGAAAAAAAACAATGTATAGTGTGATATTGATATGCACAATATTAGTGCTATGGTAATAAAAGTTTCCACTCACAAATATAGAGCAGATGAGTCTTTATTGATAACTTTTAAAATCAGGTGTCAAGTCAGGACCCTCTTTAGAATTCCTCCGGTAAGGCTCTCGGTTTTGCCCACAAAACTAGGTCTGGGGTTCCAATTGCGAACAGTTCTTTCCGGGAGGCATGCTTGTGAACTTGAGGGGGAGAGTCTTACTGGAGGAATACAAAAGAGGTTCCTGACTTAACCCCTTAAGGACCAAGCTTCTGGAATAAAAGGGAATCATGACGTGTCACACACGTCATGTGTCCTTAAGGGGTTAAAGGCTATTTTTGCATCTACATAGCCTGACACCTGCACTTTATTTTGGAGCTGTTACAGTTAGAGCAGACTCATCTGCTCTATATTTGTGAGTGGAAATTTTTATTACCATAGCACTAATATTGTACATATCAATATCACACTATACATTGTTTTTTTTTTCCCTCTCGTAGGTTCTCCTCATTTTAATACTACATTGAGAGATAAGATAAAGATGGTATCATGTAAGTTGCAATAGAGTAATGCCAAAAAAGGACAATCCTGCATGTACTTTAATGTTCACTGTTTGCACTTTAATAAGGCAAATTACGGTCTTTACACAATCATTTTCATTTGAATTTTGATATTAATATGATACATAAAAGGCAGTGTACAATACACCTGTGAGCTTGCGTATTCCCCAGCTGCATACCTATCGGTATTATAGGTTAGTAAAATGTTGGATCTCCATATCTGAAGTCAACACAGAATAATGGTTGAATACCCATGAGTCAACATATTTAGGATGAATGTGATTCTATTTTAGACATCCCAGGCTCCATTTTAGTTCCTTAAGTATGTCTTAAGGACCACGCAATCTATTATGTAATCTAAAAAATAATACTTCCCTTTTTAACTTGCCCATACTATCTGTATGGAGGGTTGTTAGCAGACCAACGAGTTGCCAGGGGGCCTGAATATGTTTGAGATTGAGACCAAGAAAACGTCCTCTTTTTGCCTTGGCAATGTATCCCACAGAGGTAATATTGTTATCAATATTAGGAGTTTATTGACTAAACAGAGAATTGTGGTAGGCTGCAACCTGAATTGCGAAGTTTAGCCAAATTGGAGAATTGATCAAACCCAGAATTGATCCTAAATATTCCAATTTCAATTCCCTGTAACTCACGGTTTAGTAAATAAGCGCATTAATGTACAACTCTGCAACAAATCTCCATTGATAGAATATAACTTAGAATACAGTAACTGACTATATATATATATATAGCATTCAACATATCATATATCAATTTACCAATTCCAATGTAGTTATTGTAATTAGTTGCTGAGCAGGAAGTCACATAAGTTATTTAAAGCTTTACACATACATGTATTATATCCTAACTATAGCAAGCTTAAAAAAGGTGTGAATGAAAGACAACATGAGAAACAGTTTAGAAGTAAAAAGTAGCTCGTGGAGATCACAAGCTCCCTTGCACTTATATATGTGTGCTTCAGTCTGGTTCTGGCAGCACTGCGTGCAGGGCCGGCACTACCATAAGGCAGCCTCCTGGGTGCATGATTTCCAGGTGACCGTCAGGATGAGAATGCCCTTCGCAGCACTCTCCTCCTGTCGGTCACTGCATTAGCGTGGCCGAGTGGGCAGTCCATGAACTTCCCGGTCCAACAGGAAATGTAACAAACTGCTTCCTGTCAGACCGGGACAGGAATCCGGATCCTTTGCCACAAACCGCCAACTCAGCCACATGGATAAAGGGGCGGGGTAGGACCATTAAGAGGTGCGAGGAACGCCAATAAAAAGTATGGGAGGGGAACAATAAAAAGGTACAAGAGGAGAGAGGGGGCAATAAAAGGCACAGAAGGGGAGAGGGAGCAATAGTAGCTACAGGAGGGGAGGTGGGACTATGAAACATACAGGAGAGGAGGGAAGGACAAGAAAAGGTACAGGAGGGGAGGTGGGACTATGAAAGATACAGGAAGGACAGGACAAGGAAAGGTACAGGAGGGGAGGAGGGACTATGAAAGATACAGAAGAGGAGGGAAAGACAAGGAAAGGTACAGGAGGGGAGGACAAGGAGAGATACAGGAGGGGAGAAGGGGGAACAATAATAGGTACAGGAGGGTATAGGGGAACAATAATAGGTACAGGAGGGGAGAATGGGGAACAATGTTAAGTACCGGAAGGTATGGGGGAACAATAATAGGTACAGGAGGGTATGGGGGAACAATAATAGGTATAGGAGGGGAGAGGGACAATAATAATAGGCACAGGAGGGGAGGGGGGACTATGAAATAAACAGGAGGGAAGGGGAGGACAATGAAAGGGACAGGAGGACAATAAAAGGTACAGGAGGGGAGAGGGACAATAAAAGGTACAGGAGGGGAGGGGGACATTAAAGACACAAGGGAGGAGAGGGGGGACTATGAAAGGTTGAGGAGAGAAAGAAAAGGAGGAAATAAAAGGTACAGGAGTGGAAACAATGAAAACAATATTGAAAGGCAGGTGGACTGGGGGGCACAAAGACATACAGAGGGGCAAGGGGCACAAAGATACAGACAGAGGTACTGAGGGGGACAAAGACATACAGAGTGGCTGGTGGGGGAGGAAGAGATGCACAAAGGGGCTGTGGGGAATAAGAAGCACAATGGGGCTGAGGGGGAGAAAGAGATGCGCAAAGGTGCAGAGGTAAATAGACGCACAAATGAGTTGGCGAGAAAGAGTCACAAAAAGGAGATCGGGGGGAAGAGACACAGAAAGGGGCAAGGGGACAAAAGACACACAAAAGAGCTGGGGGAAAGAAAGAGACAGACAAAGGCGCTGGGGGAAGTAAAAGATACACAAGAGGGGTTGTAAGAGACACAAGAGGGATAAAATACAGCAGAGGTGAGTAAGACACACAAAGGGGAAAAGGGAGACATTCAAAAAATGGGATATAAAACACTAAAGGGGTAAGAAATTCAAAAGGTGGTTACAGAACACACAGGTGCAGATACGTTTTTTTTGGGGGGGGAGACGCAAAATGCAATCTACGCCTGTATAGTCAAAAATCCTTGCACCGGCCCTGACTGCATGACACACAAAGTCAGACCGCATGCTGTGCCACAACTTACCAACCCCTCCATTACGGTGTGGGAAGTTGAAAAATGCATTGCAAGATATAGGTCACAACTGCCACATTGTTGAACACAAAATTAAGCTTGGCTTAGTTGGTGGTTTATTTAGCATGTGCTTCTTTGTGCTTTGCTATGAATAAACCTTAAAATGGAGTTGTAATCAGTAATAGTCTATGTAACAGGGAATGGAGCAAAGTGGCACAGGAGGTAAGGGCGGGATGTATTTCATGTACAGGAAAGGTAGGTTAACTAGAATAGTTTACGATGAAGGGTTAGTTTTTTTGGATGATACACAGGGCTTGAGTCCCGCGTGGAAATGGCGTTCCTGCACTTTTTCCACATCAGGAACGCAGTTCCCATAAGTAGTCCTGCAGGCAGGGCCGGGGCATCCATAAGGCGGCACAAGCGACCGCCTTAGGGCACACCGGCCTGGGGGAAGTGCTAGATCAGAGTGACCATCAGGAGGTGGGTGCACAGCACTCTGTGAATCTCCTGTACCATGGTCTGCTCTGCTCGCCCATGCTACAAAGAGAGGTAGGGACCGGGGGGGAGAGGGAGAGAGGGGCACTAAGGGAGCCTGCTGTAGGTAAATTGCCGACCGCTGGGTGGCCACCTTTCGCACAAACGAACACGTGGCGGCGCCATCTTTTTTCATTCAAATGTGGTCAGCGGTGGAACTGAAATCGGCTACACAGTTCCACTAACACCACTGACCCTTACCTTCTCCTACACTTAATTTTTAGCTGCAGAGACTAACTCCCGTTCGGCAATTTGAACGCACGTCATTTTTCCAGTGTGAAATAGACCGACCGCACAGCCCAAATCTATGGAACTGTTTTGGGCATGAAAATGTGCTTGCGGTCGGTCATAAAAGAACTTCCAGCTAACTTTTTAACCCCTGGATGGAATTGGCTGACTATGTTTATAATTAAAGTGTGCTGAATAATAATATGTAATTTTTATGAAGATTGAATGCATATTTTTAAAGTTACAGTACATGTGTAAACTGTATTTCTCTGCCTGTGATAATTACATTAACCCATTGTGTAAGGTAATTGTATCACAGGCAGAGGGGAGGATTTTGTGTGGGAGGTCTGTGGGTATTGTACGTATTGATTGGTTGTTCTTCAAAACCCTGTGGGCAGTACTATGCGTGTAAAATGTGCATAAAAGCAGAGTGTTTGACTAAAAGCTTGAGTTCTACTTCACCCTCATTTTGGAATGCCGTCTCTTATTGGGGGAATCTGCTACAACGGATTGCTATGCTTGTCATACTCCCTTACTAAATCACTTGTAAGAGCTTGTTCCTGCCTTGCTCTCTGAAGTAGTCTACGTTGGTTATGGTGTCTGCTGGAGTGCTTGGAGCCCTCAGGAAGCGCTAGAAGCATCCTTCAACGGAGGTATCCAGTCGGGGTGCCAGGTGATCTGTTACAGGGAGTGGGTGGAAGAACACTATGGGACAGGAGGGGGTGGAAGAACACCATGGGAAAGGAGGGGGTGGAAGAACACCATGGGAAAGGAGGGGGTGGAAGAGCACCATGGGACAGGGGAGAACACTATGGAACAGGGGAGGGGGGTGGTAAGGAACACTACGGGACAAGGGAGGGGGCATGGTAAGGAACACTATGGGACAGGGGGGATGGTAAGGAACACAATGAGATGGGGGTGGTGAAAGAACACTATGGAGAGGGGGGAGAACACTATGGAACAGGGGAGAGGGGTGGTAAGGAGAACCCTATGGGACGGGAGGGGGTGGAAGAACACTATGGGACAATGGAGAGGGGGAAATAACACTATGGGTTAGGGGAGAGGGGGGAAATAACACTATGGGCAAGGGGAGGGGGGAGAATAATATGGGACAGGGGAGGGGGAAAGGAACACTATGTGACAAGTGTGTCGGGGGGAAAGAACACTATGTGACAAGTGAGGGGGGAAAGAACACTATGAACATTGGAGGGAAAAGAACACTATGGGACAGGAGAGGAAGGGAAACGGGAAAGAACATTGTGGGATGGGGGGGGTGGACATTAAAGAGGGGCCATAGGGTACAGGGGAGGGAACGGAAAAGGAACACTGGGGTAGAATGGGACTACTAAAAGAGAAGGGAGAAGAACATTAAGGTGAATGGGGGGCACTAAGAGTCAGGTAAGGGGGGGGGAGAGGAACACTAATGGACATAGAGGGGAGGAGAGAGGAACAATAGGGGGAGAGTGGCAAACAGGGTGGCCTGAGTGGGGAGAAAGATACACAGAGGGACATGAGGAGGGAGAAAGACACACAGATGGGCCTGGGGGTGAGAAAGTTCACAGAGGGGCTGGAGATGAAAGCGACACACAGAAGGGCCTGGGGGTGGAAATACAAAGGGGCTGGGTGTGAAAGAGACATAGAGGGGCTGGAGAAGAGGAAAAAGAGACACAGAGGGGCTAAAGGGGGAGATAGACGGGCTGGTGGTAAAAGAGAAACACATAAAGGAGCTGGTAAGAGTAAAAGACACATAGGGGCTGGGAGAGAAGGAGACACACAAAGGGGCTAGGGGAAGTAAGACACACAAAGGGGGGTTGTAAGAGATACACAAAGGAGGTATAAGACGCACAATGGGGAAAAATAAGGGATAAGATACACTAAAGGGGGTAAAACATTTAAAAAAAATGGATAAGAAACAAAAGGCAGGTTAAGAGGTACACAGGTGAAGATGCTTTTGGTTGGGGGTGGATCTTGGGTGAGTTCCCACACTTTCCCCCCCCCAGGACTTAACCCCTGATGATACAGTTGCAGGAGAGGAAGCTGGGTGGGTTACCAAGGTGCAGAAAGGGAAATATATTAATAGTTTAATTGATATGCTTTCCTAAAGAAGTGAGTTTTTAATGATCTTTTGAAGGAACTGAGACTGGATTAGAGTCTAACAGAGTAGGAAAGTGTTTATTACCTCCTATTACAGCCCCACTTACCCCATATCTCCCTTGCACCTCCTAGAGACCCTGTCTCCAATGTGCTCACTGTAGCCACTCCCCCCTAACACGCAGTACTGCCCCTATTATCCCCTATATTCACTATAGTCCCTATTAACCCGTGCTCTAACTACAGCCTATACTATCCACTTTAATCAGCTATTTTTCTGTATACTGGGATTGCTTCACAGTTTGTTCATATATTGACCATAGCCTTTAGCACTCTGTGTCGCTTCACTGTTGTCCTGCTAAGCTCATCCAATACACAAAATTACAAAGTGCGTTATTGTATATAATTGCCCCCACATGCGGTCATTGTTCTGCTGTTATACAACCCCCTGGTTGGCTGGAAAACTGCTAACCTGCTTATTTGCTTAACATTTATACAAGCCAAGCTGGCACACCTCCGTTGCTATTTGCACAACCCTCCTGTCAGGTCCATCTCCTGACCCACTCCTTGGGTCATGGACACATAAGTTAGGAGGATGGGGGGGTATGTTATAGATTAGCAGTATTTGAAAAATATAATGGCTTCATTTCCGATTTCAGAGATCGACTGCTATTTAGTAAAACAAAAGTTCTGTCTGTAATGTTCTTCTGTAATCTGTCTTGAAAGCAAAGCATTTAGAACACACTGCTAAACACTGGGTGAGGTGCAACATATATATATATATATATATATCTATTAAAATTTACAAAAATGTCCATGGACACTTTGCAGCAGAGCAATCAAGCATGCAGTTTGCATACAGGTTTTTACGTACCTATTAGTTTCAAAAGCTAAACTCACTATGCCTCCACTATGTGACACGAGCCATATAAATTATAGCTTTACCAATATATAATAATATAACTTAAATCTACAAACTGCACATCCTCGGAGTAGGAA
This sequence comes from Pelobates fuscus, assembly GCF_036172605.1. Taxonomy (NCBI): domain Eukaryota; kingdom Metazoa; phylum Chordata; class Amphibia; order Anura; family Pelobatidae; genus Pelobates; species Pelobates fuscus. The sequence continues at coordinate 87,428,747 of NC_086322.1, forward strand.
AGTTTCCTTCACAACACAGCACCATTGTTATACAGAGAAACCATATTTAATTGCACTTACGACGACAGATTAAACAAGCTGTGCATTAGTTCCTCAAGTACTTTAACCCCTTAAGGACCAAACTTCTGGAATAAAAGGGAATCATGACATGTCACACATGTCATGTGTCCTTAAGGGGTTAAAGGTCATTTTTTAAATGCGGGACAGAGTTCCAGGTCAACAATAGAGTGAGACAGGAGGTAAAAAACAAACAAACAGGACTGTCCTGTGAAAGTCAGAAAGTATGCATTCATGGAGCATTCATGAAGTTGCTTCCAGGAAGATGTGTGGTAATTTTTATGTATCTGCTATCTATAGATTTGCCGGCTGTTTGCCTAATATAGTGAATAAATAAAATTAGCAAGTGACTGAAACAGACTGCGCAAATATAGTCAGGGAAAGTACAAATCAAAAACACCAGTCACCAGCATCCGAAGTATGCGTAGACATGCTTTCAATGTATTCACTCTGTATGTAACTTTTAGAATTGGGCCCTCCCACAGAAATAACTTTATAGGACATGGTATAGACACCAGAGGCGATATAGCATTTCTCATGGAAGTAACTAATTAAAAGACAATATATAAAAATAATGTGTGTTAACATCTTCTTCTAAATACACCATAAATACTCAAATTGAGTTATGGTGGCACATAAACATTCTACGCTATTTCTACCAATCTACAAACAAATCCTAGAATTGTGAATTTCCATCAATAAGTGAATTAACTACGATTTTGGGTGTCAGCCATAAATGTTACCGTTGCTTACCTGGAATGCATATTTGTTTTGGCAAGGGACAGAGTCCGTTCCATTCTTTACAATTTCCACACACCTGACTTTTGTAATGTCAACTGATCCTTTCTTGTTTTTCTTCTGCAAATAAAACAAAAAAACAAAACTAATACGAGAAGAGAGTCCATAACAGCCGTACTGTTAAAGATGTTAGCAGTTACTGATAGATGGCTGACATTTTATGAATTTAATAAATTGAAAACAGAATTACTAAATTTAGACTGAATTAGTCATGAAGTGACTATAGCTGTGATGGAGAAAATTTCAATATCAACTACATTTTTGCCTAAATTTTCCAATTCAGTTTCTAATTCACTACTATTGGGTGTTTAGTGAATAAACGTAATTATTTGTATACAAATGAATTTGCATGGAAAATTAACTCATTCCCTCACAGAGGTATCTCTGCTCTGAATTACCCTGTTCGCTCTTCTTTACCAACAGCTTATTGCTCTAGTGTAGTTTTTCACAAAATGTATCATTCATCAGGCAAAGTTTTAAACAAAATATTGCTTTTATTAAAGAGACACTATAGGTGCTCAGACCACTTAGGTTTCCCCATAAGAATGACATTGCAGGAAGAATAGACTAATTCAGCGCTAAGGCACCTCAGCCCTGGAAAGAGGTTAGTGAAAAATGTTTTTGTAACAGTCTATTCACCGGGGGTGGGGGGATATGCCGAGGCAGATGGACACTATAGCGTTACACTTTTGTATTACGATCTCTAGTGTGTTCCTTTAACCTATATCAAATCCTAATAAAAAGAAGGAATAAAGTTCACAGCCTGTCTTAAATGTCAATTTGCCAAGTACCTTGCTGTGGCTATACTAAACGAAACATTCGATTTGAGAAAAGCTAATGACTTTGTTCTTTTGTTGTTATCTTTTGCATTTTTATAGTGCCAACATATTTCACAGCACTTTACAATTACAGAAATGGGATATTTAGAGGAATAGAAGGCCCGCCTCAAACAAGCTTACAATCTGTGAGGATTTGAGGTAGGGTGGTTATATATCGTTAGTTGTCTTGTCCAAGTGCACTGCTCTTACCAGCCAACATATAATTAGACGTGACGTCACTAAATCACCTATAGAGCCCTTTTCATATCCATTAAAGATACAATCTTATTTTCAGCATCCTGCTCTTATATTATACCTTTAAAAATATATACATATATGTATATATAATGACTGTATAGGAGCTTACGAAGGCTCTGAAAACAACAAAATTGCCATGGACTGAGCACATCATGAAAAAGCTCTGTTACCTATAAAGGCTTGGCACAACTAACATGCCCACCCATCCGTGTTCCTATGTTATACCTCCCAGACAGTGGTGAGGAGGATGATATATCTTCCATTTCCCTCAAGGTTCATGTTTTGCAAGAAATCCTGCCCTCTGTCTGGAAGGACTCAAACACACTTGCTTGTAGTCAGGCAATGGCCATGGACTCCTCACCTCAAAATACCTTTATAAAGATGAAGTTGTTTAGAGAGAAGACAGTCCCTTTAATAGAACCAGCGGAGGAAAAGGGGGAAGCATTTAGGAAGCAGTCTCTATGGTGCCATATACGTCAGATTTCCAAAGATTCAATTTTATTTAAAGACTCATTTATTTTTATAAGGTACCAGTGTATATATAGGCATATGTATAGCACTAAATAAGGAAGTTTTTGTACGTGTAGTGAAATCAGGCAGGAAGAAATAGCTATGCTTAGTTGAGAGAGGAACTGGTTCCACTTGGTTTAACACATGAGTGGTCAGCACTGGTCAGTGCGGTCATACTGCCAGCAGTCAGTAACATACAGAGCTCAATAATTACCAGTTACAGGGAATACAGGGGTGTTAGACTGAAGGTTTAATAGCTTGATTTCAAAGTGTAATGTAAAAATCTTAACATGAGCCTCGTCACTTTTAATAGAATCATCCCTATAAGCAATGGTTACGGCATCACCTCCCCCACCATCACCCGCCTCTCACCATCACCCGCCTCTCACCATCACCCCCCTCTCCCTCTCACCCCCCTCTCCCTCTCCCTCTCACCCCCCCTCTCACCCCCTCTCACCCCCCTCTCCCTCCCACCATCACACAACACACTTCAAGCAGCTACCCCATACACATAGGGTACCAGACAAAAATGCAAACATGCTCACAGAGACATACATTCACACACACACACACACACACACGGATACTACTCTCAGGCACATACACAGGTAAACCGTGCATCAGTGTGTATATGTGACAGTGTGCATGTATTGCAACTCTATTTTTTTCACTTTTTTGTTAGTGGGGCCTCATGTTTGAGTTTCGCCTAAGGCCTCATAAAGTCTAGAGCCGCCTCTGCAGAAGGAGCCTCAGAAGAAAAAGAAGACTGTGTCAAATGAAGGAGAAGAAAATGAGATTGGAGCACTTCATTCTGGACAGCACATCATAAGGCTTTGGTACCTGGGCCTGGCAGGGAAACTTTGGACCTTCTCATCTCCCCAGGTAAAAAAAAAATATCAGGGTTAATGTGTTCACTTTAATTTACTGAGTGTCAGGAAACACAGAGGGCCACTGGGTAGGGGTGCCGCTGTTTGGCTAGAGGGTCAGCTAGCACTCTAAGCCAATCAGTAGCTCCCCATTCATGAAAACGTAAAAATGTTTATGAATTTCGGGAACTAGCGATTGGCTTAGAGCGTCAGCTGACCATTCTAGCCAATCAGCTGCACCCATGCCTGACATCAATCTGCACTTCCTGACACTCCGTTTAAGAAGCTGAATACCACTGAGTGACCTGGAGATGTGGAGCTGGAGGAAGCCTTTGGGGGTAAACCATTTGAGAGTGGTTTCACCCCTTAAAGGAAAGAGAGCGCCCAGGGGCCTCCTTGCATCATAGCATTTTCATTTAGTTGTTATGGTGACCAGAATGTTCCTTTAATTTGATTAAAGGAACACTATAGTGTCAGGAATACAAACATATATTCCTGACATCATAGTTGTAAAAAAGCTATTCACCCTGGCTTTATGTGAAAATGACTATGCCCTTCCCTTTCATGACACTGTCAAAAAGGGGCCAAGCATGGATGTCATTACAATTATGCCCCCCCTCCCCCCCCCCCATGGAAAAATTTCTGCGGACGCCCATGCGTATCACTCTGGACATCTTTGGAGGGGGCATGAATCCTAGCTTCCAGGAACTGGATAGTGAGGCAAACGTTTGTTACATTGTTGCAAACAGTGGTGGGCAAATAAAGGTTTTACTGGGTGGGATTAACCAGACGGCAGCAGGAAGAATGATTGATGCCCTATCTTAAAAAGTAGGAAGTAGTCTGTCTTTTTATTGGAAGTTATGGAGTAGGCCGGTTATAAGGCTGGATAGATGGGGTTGTAGTTTAAGGATGGTTTATGTTTATTGTTATGGATCAGCAGTCGTGTTAAGTTTTCCAGTAGAAGTTAGTTTCTCTACTATCTGAACTTAAACTTAAAAAAAAAAGCTTTCTAGATGAAATAGCATTTGATAACATTTACTGCCTGATTTGTAACTCTGTGTTATCTGATGTTATTTTAGATATTGGAAGCAAAGCTGCCATTGACACATTTAAAAAAAAAAAAAGGACACATTCTATTTTCTCAAGCACTTCCTGAAGAACTGGGTATGTGGGCACAGCAGGAAGTGCTCAAACTCTGCCTTTTTACATGATACAAACATAATTTGAAGTTGGAATAACCCCATTAAGGTGTAGGGCTTTTTGCAGTATCTATTTTTGACATTAAGAACATACCGTTTTAATTAGGATGTTTTTTTAAAAGGAAAAAGAAGTTTATTTTTTATTTTTTAGGTAATATTTTATACAATGTATATTTACTGAGAAAAAAAACAACTATGTAACAAGACTGAAAAGCCTTACTTTTAACAGGGAATATGACAAAGAATATAAAATCTTTTGCAAGAAAATGGCTTCCTCTTTCACTATCTATTTTCTACTAGTTCCTGTCTTTTGACATTCCACATTAAAGCCCTTCTATTACCACTTATTTTTTTTTTTTTAGATAATATGGCTTAACATAATGTTACTCGCAAAATACAATACTTTCTTTTGTTCCACAGAAAGGTCTACTTCACTGAAATTCAGTTAAACCAGCAAAAATCTATGCATGGGGTAGAAGATACTCACTGAAGCGTATAGAGTTAAAATACACTAAAACAAGAATAGTGGATAATTAAAGTGAAACTGTAGGCTATCTGCATTTTATTATAAAACACCCAAAGAATAAACAGCTATTGCTGGGGTGGCAAACGTATTATTTGTACCAGAGATGGAACGCCATACATTTCTGATTGGTAAAACCAGAGATTTCTTGTTTCATTCAATTTGTGCAAGTCCCTTTAATTGGCTGTGGAGTGTTGAGTAGGTTTTGCATGTGCATGTGGAGCGAGAATGTTAGCAGCTTCGAGTAAGTTGCAATCAATGCCAGACCAAGCTTTGGCTTAAGCATAAGCAAAGAGTTTTTCTTGGTGCTTGTTTGGAGAATCTCTTTACATTTATTTATTTCAACAGAGAATGTTTGCAAAAAAGGCACAATAAGATATTCACGTAAACAAAATTAAAAACAAGTAATACACTTAAAATATGTATTATGTAAACTAAGTGTTTATGATTGCACAGTTGTTTTCAACTAGCAAGAATTAAAAAAACGACTGAAAAAAAAACGGCAAGACAATTCAAATGTAACACCTGCTAATGGTATCATGGATCATTTAATATTATATAAAACTGCAGGTTAAAAAGTCGCATTCTCGGGGGGCGGGGCCTGACCACTGAACTGTGAGGAAGCATGTCTCACCAGCTCCTGTAACCTAGGGCAAATAAAGCAGATTTCAAACGTCAAAACGGCATTAAAATACTACCTAAAGGCCACCAAGCGACAGACGATAATGGGGCGCACACGCAGACACCACCCAAGCGACGATGCCACCCAGGCACACCCGAACTCATGGCGAGGCCTACCAGCATGGCGGGCACAGGGAAGACGGACACTTTCATGCAGCCTGTACCAGCCAGGTGCCGGCCTCCGGGCCCTCGTTTCCCCCCCCCCCCCCCGGACCGGTGGGGGTCATCCCGGTCCACCCCCTAACGATCCCCTTGAAAGGAGATAAGCAGACGAAACAACCGCGCGGTATGGACGCCGCTGACATGGCCGACAAAATGGCGGACGGCACACACGCATTAGCCCTTTACGAGGCCAGGAACTCCGGCTCACCCGCATATTCGACTCCTTCTGGGAGTGGCTGGAAAAACTTGCCTGGCCCTCGGAGCCTGGGACCCAGCCACAAGGCCCAGTACGAGAGGCTCCAGCGAGAGGCCCGGCACGCACCGCAAGCTCCCTTCCCGGGCCCTATGGGCTCCCACGAAATACCAACCCGCTAGCAAAGACCCGGAGCCTCACTAAAGGCAACCACAGCCAGACCGAGGCCAAGCATACCGATGGCACCCCCGTACAGCAGCAGCACAGGAAGCGGCCTCGTCGCCCGGCAGTGACACAGCCTAAGAGAGGTACTGGCCACCTCACACACACCAACAAACGGCGGACCACAAGGCCTACAACGGAGACCGTGACAGCACAATGCCATTTGTACAGCTACAGTCTACGACCACACGGACAGGTAGGACCCACTACCGGAGCTACATTATACTTACCAACACAGATGCCTGCCCACGCTGAGACACCCTATCCATGCACCGCCGGACCGAGGGGACTGCGGCCCACACCACTACTGCACCGACCAACACAGGAGGCACACACTCAACCCCTAAAAAGCATCGGCTGACACTGAGGGGACTAGGACTTACTATCAGGCTCACTGTCACTCGGGTTCTTCTGCTCCAAATGGACTCCCACGATCGTCTGCTTTTCCTCTCTGTTTTATGGACTGCTCGCATGGGGGTTCACAGGGGGGGTATTACTAGTAGTCTATTAACTATGTCTCTGTGATGAGAGTACCCATGATCAGATTCAAGCAAGTCTCACACTTATATATTGTTTAGTTGTGTGGAATCTATTGTTTAATCAATATGCAGTAATTACAAATGCCATACTAATGCGCTTGTCCAAGCTGTTGTGGCCTCATAAGTTTACAAGCTGATGTTTTATTTTGTTTGACCATAACCACTTAAAAAATGTGCAGTAATTATAAATGACATACAGATGTTATACAGGTTACAGATGCGCTTGTCCAAGCTGTTGCGGCCTTATAAACTTACAAGCTGATGTTTTACTTTGTTTGACCATAACCACTTAAAAAATTTGCAGTAATTATAAATGACATACAGATGTTATACATGTTACAAATGTGCTTGCCCTAACTGTTGTGGCTCTCCAAGCAAGATGTAAATCTCGCACAAACAAAAATAAAGAATATAAAATAAAAAGTCGCATTCTCATATAGTAAAAATAAAAAGGTACTTAGTTACTCCCTGTTAACCATTTTCACATTTGGCCTTGTAAAATGTAATAACCATTAAAGGAGCACTATAGGGTCCGGAACACAAACATGTATTCCTGACCCTCTAGGGTTAAAACCACCATCTAGCCCCCCTGAGCCCCTCAATCCTCCCTAGATATAGTAAAAATCTTACTTGTATTCAAGTCTGCAGCCCCTTTGTCCCTGTTTCCTTCAGACCTGCCCAACAGAAGTGGTAGCCTGATCCAATCACAGTGCTTCCCAATAGGATTGGCTGAGACTGACAAAGAGGCAGATCAGAGGCAGAGCCAGCATGATTCAAACACAGCCCTGGCCAATCAGCATCTCCTCATAGAGATGAATTGAATCAATGAATCTCTATGAGGAAAGTTCAGTGTCTGCATGCAGAGGGAGGAGATACTGAATGTTTGGATGCATTTTAGGCAGCCATGACCCAGGAAGGATCTCTAACAGCCATCTGAGGAGTGGCCAGTGAAGTTATCACTAGGCTGTAATGTAAACAATGATTTTCTCTGAAAAGTGTTTACAGCAAAAAGCCTGAAGGTAATGATTCTACTCACCAGAACAAATTCAATACGCTGTAGTTGTTCTGGTGACTATAGTGTCCCTTTAAAAAAAAAAACCAAAAACACTTCAAGGATATAGGAACACTTCACAACAATAAAGTACTTATTACTAAAGTGTTTTATGAGTGAATGTCCTATTTTAATTCCAGTTTCTAAAAGTGCTGATTTCTATAGGAAATCAGCACTTTTATAATTACGTTATGAAATATCTCCTTTGCTGTCAGACAGCCAAGGAGGTTAGCGATCTTCGTCCTCTGAGCCAACGGAAGAGGCAGGTGCGCCCAATTCCTCCTCACTGACTGCACATCAGTGTTCTTCCTGGATGCTGTTGCAGTGTGCGAGAAGAGACTGAAGGTTTCTTTCAGGTAAGAAGAGAAGCGCTTGCAAAAACTGTAGTCAGAAGAATGGCAGCTTTTGCAAGTTTTTTTTATATATATATATGATTTTAATATTAAGGTTAGCCTTTATTGATGCAGGATCTTCTGGTGATACTCTTCTGCAGTCTGTTCAAATGTTAAAGAACAGTTGTTGTTGTTTTTTTTTTTTTTTTTTTATTCTTTATTTTTTTCATGCATGTGAATTATGGAGATCATTGATGCTTGTTTTTGCTGCTGACTTTTCTTCTTTCAGAGAAGTAGTATGGAATCCTTCATACAATACCACTTTCTGCCATCTCAAGGCATCTTCTTCTGGTCCTGAGACGACTTCTCCACTTGAGCCACTATACCTTGCAACTGGGAAGGTGCTTTCAATACACAGGTTAAAGTGACACTACAGGCACCCACACCACTTCATCTCATTGAAGTGGTCTGGGTGCATTGTCCCTGCTCCTTGACCCTGCAATGCACTGTCCCTGTTCCATGAAGAAACTGCAACAGTTTTATTGTAGGGGGTTAGACTGCCTCTAGTGGCTATCTACCAGACAGTCACGAGAGGTACTTCCTACAATTTCATGCAGTCTGGAATCAGCGCTGCAATTATTGAGCGCTAGAATCAGGTAAGTAAAAAAAGTGTTTTGTTTTTTTTATCGCTTTATATTGCCGCAAGCTACGGGGGGTCAGAATGTTCCTATAGTGATAGGAATAAGACCTATAGACTAAAGTGTATCTTTAAGGATGAGGTCTTTGCCAAACATCTGTTTTAACTTCATTATTTGGATATAACTCTGGTATTTGGTTCCTGTTTTAGCATAATTACTGACTGAATAAGCATTTTCCTTTTTTTTTTGCAGCAAATACTTATTTGGTCCTGCTCTCTTTCCTCTGAGCCACTCATCTATTCATGTGTTTGCCTATGTCCAGCCTTGCCTTATCTCCAGCACTGGGGGCTGAACTTTACTCGTGGCTGCTCATGTCTATCTAGCACACCTGAAGCAGATCATTATTAGCTGGATATATAAGCACTGCTTCGCCCTGGGAACTTTGTCAGTTCATTAACTCTGGTTCTGCTGTTTGGTTCCTGTTATTACGTATCTTGATCCAGTATTCTCTCAGACTGATACCGGCTTCTGACCTTGACTTATTTCCTTGATTACTCTAACCTCTGGCTTCCCCTGACTTTGGCTTTCCATAACTACTCTTCTGGTAATCCTTGCCTGTACTGCGACTTGGAGCACTATTCCTGCACAGCCCCCATGCACAGGCTCACAGCCCAGGTGGCTTCTTGCCAGGTCACCGTGGTCTGTGATTATTTGCAAGGGTGAGCGTATAACTCTGCACGTCGGACTCCACACCAGGTAAGATCCTGACTGGAAGAAGGTCGAGGAAAGCTTAAGTGTTGCCTCTTCATGTATTACGAGAAAGTGTTTGGTCCACCAGCTCAAGCTATTCTCATCACGCTGTTTCTTGCTTATTGGGGAAAGAACAAGGAACGCTAGTCAACATGAAGTAGAGTTTCCTGTGTACAAATTTGGCCAATGAGTTGGTGGTATCTATCCACCACCTGTGTGCTATTTGAGGGGCTGCTGTCTATGGTGTATTCTTCTGTTGAATAGATAGTATGTGAGGCACTCTGCTGCAGTACTGCAGAGTAAGGGGGCAAATTCAACCCTGGAATTAAAATATCCTTGCTATAGATTATCAGCCTTCCACTGGCTATCTCCATGCCCATCCATAATTCTCAGCTGCATCTCCATAATGGAGGCAAAAATTAAAATCTAAATCCATGCTGTAGTATCAGACATTCAAATGTGTCTTCTATTCCAAAGAGAGAGGTAGAGGTATACTCACAGATCCACATTGCACTATTCCAGAAAAGGTGAAAAACTAGTTCCTGAGATCAGTATGTCCTTCTTCACTAGTCTTTCATCTTTATTACTCATGAGAACAGACCAGAGGACAAGTCAAGCATGATGTGGACTGGGCTCCTTTACAGTGGTCAACAATTTGCAGACAACTTCCACATTATCTTCAGATTTTAATAAATCCTAGTTAAAGGGGATTGGAGGCCCTCCTGGTCCACACTAGAGTGATTTGGGAAAAGTAGCCTGAGATTGTACTGCAACAATGGACATGTTTGGGTCCATGTTATTAAAGAACTAGTGCATCCCCAGATTATCTGAGTTATGGGCCGGCTAATGAGCTCTGTAACACTGCAGATTATTCTAGAAAAGAAAGTGTTCATGTAATACCTTAAAGAGATAATATATGTGCAAACTTTTCAATGCGTATAATTATTCTTTGCAAAAAATATGCATTTACTAAAATTTGCCCAAATATTCACCACGTCTTAAACGTTTACCTTGCATAAGCTGCACTACTAGCCTGTGGGGCTACTCATAATATTAAATACATGGTGGGAATAGACACAGCCAGCATTTCAGTATTGGATTCAAGAATCTGATCACGTGGATCTAAATGCCAACCTCAGTGTCATCTTCACTGATAAATGGACTCAAGTATTAGTGTTAACAGTTTGCTCTGCTATAACTTACTGCTAACTTAAAGGACCACTATAGGCACCCAGACCACTCAGCTCAATTAAGTGGTCTGGGTGCCAGGTCCATCTAGGGTTAACCCTGCAGCTGTAAACATAACAGTTTCAGAGAAACTGCTATGTTTACATTAGGGTTAATCCAGCCTCTCGTGGCTGTCTCATTGACAGCCGCTAGAGGCGCTTCTCAATGTGATTTTCACAGTAAGAAGGCGCCAACTTCCATAGGAAAGCATTGAGAAATGCTTTCCTAGGGACTAATTGAATGCGCACGCGGCTCTTGCCGCACATGCGCATTCTGCGTATGACGTCAGAAGAGGGAGGAAAGTCCCCTGCGCCGAGGGAGGTAATGTCAAGATTACTGTTTGATCCAGCACGTAGAACTGTATAGCACGGATGACAAATAAGTATTACCGGTCCTTAGAATGTCCGGATTTAACGTACATAGAATAGTCAGAATACTAGCCGAGGTCAGGGAACACAGAAAGGGACGCAGCGATGAGGAAAGCCAGGAGTCAGGATACCAGATTATAGAGAAGTCAATAAACAAAGCCAAAGTAAAAAACCAGGTAGAAAACTAATAACAGGAACGCGCTCTCGGACAACCACAAGGGAAACCACGACAGGGCACTGAGCAGGATGAGAACTGGGCCTAAATACCCCTCCTTTAGTTCTGATAGGCTGTAACCGGTCTTTGACCCCAAAGTCCGTTACCAGGCTTCATAATTGCTGCTCAGCATTAACCCCTTTGTGGATTAGGTTGCTGCTCGGCACAACTTTTCCTGTGTGGACAGTAAATGTCATTAACCACATTTCTATAAGCGGATGAATACGTGACAGGTAAGAATTTAACCCCTTCCTCCCCCTTCAGCCCGGCGGGAGTGGGACCCAGAGGGTGTGGGGGACCCAAAGACCCTACGGAGCCAGGAAAACAAGTTTGTTTTCCTGGCACTATAGTGGTCCTTTAATAACAATAGCTTAACGTGTTTTTTTTAATTCAGAAAAGATGATAAATAGATCAATATTGGGAGTATACTTTGACACAACCTTCTGAGATATCCATGCACAGATTTACTTTATCTTATAAGTTAAAAAAAATATATTTAGACAGTTTTCTCATTTGATCTACATGTTGTCAAAGAGGTTTATTTCTGCATTATTTATAGAACAGTTTCACAGCAACATTGAGCATGTGATTTGGAAATTTTCCAAACGTGCTTGCTATGGTTTGACTATATTGATTCTTAAAATTGATCAGTAAAGCACATGACAGCTCTCCAGATGTCACCAGTGGTCTTCATAGTCATTTACATAAAAAATAAAAAATGTCCTTCATGCTCTGCTGCCCATACAGTAGATTTGACTACACAGGATATACAGAATAGGGAAGATATACACTACTTAAGCAACAGATTATATGGACAATGCAATGAGACCGGGTTTTAATAAGCCATGGCAAATGTCAAGTATACATATGCGTGGTACCCTTGTTAATGATAGCAGGCATCTACAATACCTACTGTGTTGGTAAAAAAAAAAAAAAGCTTCCGCAAGCATTCTTTATTAACAACAGCTAGAGTAGCTTGTAGCGGCTACAGATTAAGTCCAGATTTACAACCTTAATGCTAAATGTTTGTAGCCTATTTCTAATAGCTGCTGCCATTGTAAACACTAGCCATTCGTATACTAATGGCTTGCTGGTAATGCACAGAAACAAACACCTGAGTACACGCACTTCACCTAACATGGCTTAGTGACCGGTTTGGACCAGGATTCTTGTTTTAATAGAATGTATGAGGATTTAACAGTTGTTAACCTCTTTCCAACAGGCCAGTAGCAGGTAGCTGCAGGGTATGAAACCAGTTTGGAAGAAGTCGCTAAGTAGCGATTATTATTATTATTATTATTATTAGAAAAGAATGGAATTCATTAGCAGCTGCTTAACGACTGTTTTTCAGTAGCAGGCCTAGTGGCTGTCAGTAACTCCCTGTGTCTACTTTTAAAATATTGTAGTCAGTAACTTGCTACCTAGCTCTACTACATGGGTAGGCAACCTTCGGTAATCCAGATGTTGTGGACTACATCTCACCTGATGCTTTCCCAGCATTATGACTGTTAAAGCATTATGGGAGATGTTCTCCACAACATCTCAAGTGCCGAAGGATGCCGACTCCTGCTCTACTAGCTAACAGTAGCCACAGTCATTATTAGCAAGTAGCAGATGGCCAATCAAAAAAAAAAAAGCAACAACATTGTAAACGAGCCCAGAATCTTGATTTGATTCAGTTACTTTTTTTCCCTTTAGGGGAACATGGATATCGAATAAGAATTGTGGGCTTCCAAGAATTAACTTTCCAACTTGAGACAAACCTGACAATGGAAAGGTCATGGAAGCAAGTCAACAATCAATTCCAGGGAGTAGAAGGCCAAGGATGTTCAGTTGTGGGAAACTTGGAAATGTACAATTTTTAAATAAAAGAAAAACAAAACATCTAAACACTTACATTTATCAATAACCACAGTAAAGCAACATACACATGCAATGACTCCCACACAAGTGCTCCCTGTGCTACGTGATTTTAATGATTGTTTTTTTCCTTTTTCTGTGTCCCCCAGATGTTGTTTGAGTAGAACAATAACAAAAAATATAATAATGTCCTGTAAGCCTTTGACAGGTAGAAACTCTTGGGAGCTTTAGTCCAACCAATTAAACACTGCTTCAGTTCACACCTGTTCTAATTACCTTGTGCACATTCACAGGTTAAAAAAAAATGTGACTGTGATAGTTGTGAAACAACACCATTCAATATGTCTCTTCCACTACTAGTTATGCCACTAGTCAGAAAGAATGGACAAAGAAATTGGCTTGTAGATGTATAATAGTCAGTAGTTACCTCATTACCTGTGATGGATCTACAAGTCCTTTGATGGTCAGAAATCATCAGAAAAAAAAGCAGTTATACGTTTGCTGGCTGAGCAAAACACAAAAGCTATAGTTCCACACATATTGGAGTGCTACATGTTGTTGACCACTTATCTATAGAATATTCGAAACTCATAGCTTGACTGCTAATTAAATTGTGGAAATTCTGATGGAGAAATGTCAAGCTATCGGTCACACCAAATTTGCATTGTTTCACAACAGCCAAATATTAGTAATCACTCTCACATTCAGCCACTTTATATTTCCCCGGTAAATAGTAAAATTAGAATTGATTTCCAGACAGTTGATGTTAGCCGTGACAGATGTTTTGCAGTCGTTGAAGGCCATTGTAACTAACTTTTTACAGGAATGACTAGAAGTGCTCCAGAAGGTATATTTTGTTTAGCTATTTCACTTGCAAAAGACCACAGAACAAATGTCTTTCAATGAGAACAAATCTACACCGTTTAAGGAGAACACCTTTTAATGGGTTAAAATATATCCCAAAATAGGATCTAGAGGACATGGCTTGGGATAGAAACCTTAAAGTGACTCTGTTAGTATGAAATACTCACATTCACTGTGTTGGAACTTCAGTAAAATTCAAATGCTAAAAAGCTATGTCAAGTTTTGTCAAGTGTAGGAAAAATACAAAGCCCTACTTTGTCTTAGTATTTTTCCTATGTTTGACGAAACTACCACCATCAAGTTTTGTAATTTCCCTGTAGGTAAAAAGGTTTTGTCTCCGGAGAATCCCACAGTTTTGAGAGTGCACAAGAGTACACCAGAGAAGTGGGCTCCTGGCAGATGAAAGCATGGTGGCTACATTAAGGGATATGTTCAGTGAAGTAAAATTCACCTTCTTATGGCTTCCAGACGCCCAACAAAGCAGCCACCATTGGGGATTTTGCAAATCATGCAAAGACCCCATTTGGTTACAGAACGACTTTAAGGACAGACTACAAGGACATTCGCTTCTTCTCAGAAGAGTATCAACTTGACCTTAATTCCCAAACTAGCCAGTATTGCACTTGCTGAATGACCTGGCCTGGATAATATAGTATCATCATTACCAAGTAAGGTGAGGGGAGTTACTCCTCTTTAAAATATTCTACATATTCAAAATTGTGTCTAACCACAACAATCAGAGCTGCCATCAGAAATGTTAGGGCCCCTGACACAGCTCAAGATCTGGGCACCCGGGGCCAGCCCCGAGTCCGCCCACAAGGATGAAGTGTGTGTGTGTATAGTGGATGTAGAATGTGTGTCATGGATGCAGTGTGTATAGTGGATGTAGAATGTGTGTAGTGGATGTGGTATGTGTGCCATGGATGCAGTATGTGTAGTGGATGCAGATTGTACATTTTGTGTAATGTATGTAATGTTTGTATGCATGCATTAGATGCAGAGTGTGTGTGTAGTGAATGTAGGTGTGTATAGTGAATGCAGAGTGTGTGTTTTTGTAGTGGATGTAGTGTGTGTACAGTGCATGCAGAGTGTGTGTTTGTAGTAGATGTAGTGTGTATAGTGCATGTAGTGTGTTTGTAGTGAATGCAAAATGTGTATAGTGCACACTAGGCCCAACACCGTACCGTGCCCAACCCCTGGACACATAAGACACAGAATACACAAAAACAGGTGACCGACCTGGTAAAGGAGTCACGATGACATAGGCGCCGAAGGTGTCGGACAAAGCACTCAGAGGAACACACGACCATACAAGCACGACGCACCCACGCAGACACGAGGGACCACAAACCTCATACACGCAGACCACACCAACGGACCGCTTCACATCACCGGGCACCAATGAGGGCCGTATACACGACATCACATATGACAGTGGAGAAATTATACCCTGGTACCAGAGCATAACGGAGTAGACAACCGGTAGGTGCACCACGCGACACAGAACCATGACGATAGACACTTACGCCGGAGAGGGCGGGAAGACATAGCCAACACAGTACTACACGAAAACCACACAACACCCACCACACATGTGACACGCAAGCACCGGAGGAGACACTACCAATGGCCCAACTCATGTGAACAAAGCCATAGAACCACCACAAATTACAGCGACTACGGTAACTAACCCACCCCAAAAAGACGCATTTCTCCTTGCGACGTAGCGAAAGACTACGCCCGACACTAATATAGGCATAGGCAGACACATACAGAGAAACACCTTAAGGATCGCTACAGACCTGCACCCGTACTACCATGTCTCTTACCAGTGATACTTCACCACTACGCCTCTCTCCACGATATACCAGCACATCGATTATTTAAAAGCTGTTACGTAACACACAACTGAGCCATGCAATAGCCGTAAAGCACCAGCTAGAAACAATAAGTTGATTACACCCACAATGTTTATGATGTAAAAAATGTTAGTGATGATGCCTGTACATAGCTCTGTTTAATAGTGACGATGCATAGTTTATTTGCCCTAATCTACCTGCCTACTTCTTAACGGCCTACTAGCACCTAGAGGATGTACGCCCGAAAATGTTACTATGTTAATTTCTGACAGGGTCAAAGAGCCTCTGCGCAGGCCACAACCTGTGGATCCGTTCATGCAAATATGACCAGGCCTCTGCGCAGGCACTGACCCACTTTTCGAACACTACGTTTGCAATGTAATATGTTAGGAATCCATTGACCAAATTTAACAACTAAGAGTATAGGACACAAAGCAACGAAATGTGAACAAAAATGTTACGCTGAACAGCCCTCTGCGCAGGCAACCAAATGTTTACACTGTTTTACACCAATGCTTAAGCCCCTGTGTGGGCAATCACTTGCTTTGTTGTTTTACAAATCAGTTTGATTCATGTATTTATATTGTGAACACAATAAAAATATTCAAAACAAAATGTGTATAGTGAATGTAGTGTGTTTGCAGCGAGTGCAAAATATGTATAGTGATTGTAGTTAGTGCAAAGTGTGTATAGTTCATGCAGTGTGTTTGTAGTGAATGCAAAATGTGTATAGTGAATGTAGTGTGTTTGCAGCGAGTGCAAAGTATGTATAGTGATTGTAGTTAGTGCAAAGTGTGTATAGTTCATGTAGTGTGTGTGTAGGGCAAAGTGTGTTTAGTGAATGTAGTGTGTGTAATGCAGAGTGTGTTTGGTGAATGTAGTGTGTGCAAAATGTGTATAGTGAATGTAGTGTGATTGTGGTGAATGCAGAATGTGTGTATAGTGAATGCAGTGTTTGTAGTGAGTGCAAAGTGTGTTTAGTAAATGTAGTGTGTTTGTAGTGAGTGCAGCGTGTGTATAGTGAATGTAGTGTGTGTGTGTAGGGCAAAGTGTGTTTAGTGAATGTAGTGTGTGTAATGCAGAGTGTGTTTGGTGAATGTAGTGTGTGTGTGTGTAATGCAGAGGTTGTTTAGTGAATGTAGTGTGTGTAATTCAGAGTTTGTTTAGTGAATGTAGTGTGTGTGTGTGTGTGTAATGCACAGTGTGTTTAGTGAATGTAGTGTGTGTAATGCAAAGTGTGTGCTTGTAAGGATGCAGTGTGTGTGTGTAAAATAGGGGGGAGGGGATTTATTTTTTTATTTATTTGTGTGTATTTAAATTTTATTCCCCCCTCCCTGCTTCTTACCGTGCCAGGGAGGGGGGAGATCGCATGGTGGAGGGAGCCAGCAGCGGTACATTGCAGACGGGGGGGCCAGCAGCACACTGTTTTCCTTTCCAGCTCCTCTCTGAAGAACTCTCGCGAGAACGGCGTGCTGTGCGGAGCGTTGCCATGGCAGCCGCAGGGTGCCGGAAAGTTACAGAGAGCAGCCTGGAAAGAGAAGACAGAGTGTGCTGCTGGGCCCCCCTCTCCAATGTACAGGTAGCAGGGGAGCCGCAGTGTGCACACACACACACACACACACACACACACATTATATATATATATATATATATATATATATAGAGAGAGAGAGAGAGAGAGAGAGAAAGAGAAAAGTAATGAAGGGAGCACACTAGGTCTTAAGAAAAATAGAAAATTATTTACTGCATTCCAAAGAATACATCGCTGTGGTATACAAACAAATCAACGTTTCGACCCTGCTGGGTCTTTATCAAGATCACGATTTTTTTATATATATATATATATATATATATATATATATATATAGAATATGGGGCTCGGACTGCCAGAGTAGTCCGGGCCCCCCAGGACCGCCGGGCCTGGACTACACATATATATATATAGCCTCTACTTTGGCACTCGTTCGGGTCCTAAAAACCGAATGATCCCCAGTGGGACCGAGCACCAACATACGTGGAACTCTGGCTCAGCCATATCCTGACCCAACATCTGGTTTACTTACACCGATGTTTCGCCCTATCATCCAACCTGACAGGAGAGCGCTATTTGGGGGAGATACTATGGGCAGAAAAGACTAAATACTCCAGGAGAGCCAGGGAAAGGCCCCTATCGTTTGGCCGCAGGAGCTCACGATATTTGACCAACGAAAGCCCTAATTGCGCTGGAACTATTTTGGGCATAGACCACGTGTGCGCCCGGTTAAAACTTTACCACGTTGGCGATTTGTCATCTCTTTATGGATCCGGGCAATATTTTGTCAAGGTGGGCGCTTAGGACAAAGCTATCCGGGAATGTATAATATGTGGGGTTCCTGTGTGTCTTTATTATGTTTTGGGGGTGTTTTTGTGCTGGGCACTCTGTACCCGGTAGACAATTAGTTTAGAGAGCAGCAACTCAATTATCTCCCAGACACAGAGGCGCATGAGCGGGCATTGTAAGTGTTGAATGGAGACCCCATGCTGGGGGTCTGTGCAGAAAAGTCTGCATTCGGCTCAATAAAAACAGTTGTACTCCCAGAACTAGGGAAAGGGTTATAATCACTGATCAGCACTTCTTCCAGCTACGAGGAGAATGCAGCAGAGATACCAGTTGGGGTATTGGAGCTCTGCTACAAGCAGTTTTGGTGTATAGATCATAAAATATGAAATTTATGATATTGTACTATTTCTATTTCTGCTACAAAAAAAAATGTTTTCCTCTGTGTGCCCTGTGCTTCTAACCTTTTTTCCTCTTCCACCACAATCCTTTTTCCATTCTCTGTTCTTTAGATACAATTTCTTTATTTTTTATCTTAAAGGGACGCTCCACTGCCCAAATACAAATACATAAAAATCACTGCTTAGTAGATATACCTACAATGAAAACATGTATGTATTTAATTATGCATTTTATCACCCCGCCATTTTATCACAGACTCCCAATGCAGCTCAATGAGAATCTGTGCAATGCAGGTGCTCTGGGCAATTGCTGCCTCGTGAGTTTAGCTCCATACAAAAAGCTTTTCAGCAAGCTAAAGTGCCTTAGGGTTCTGAAATGTCCCTTTTAGACTTATCTAGCTAAATGTTTACGGAACATACTACTTGCAATTTAAGATAGTTTGTTATGAAATGTCAGGTACTTTTTTTTTCTTGTAAGCATAGATATTTAATGTAATTGCTACTTGAAGGTAATAATCCATGTCTCGTGTTATTTTTTTCTTATTCTTTTTTTTTCTGTATGTTGTTTTGATGCCTTTGACACAGGTATAAACAATACATATGGTGGGTGTAGTGAACGTGCGGACATCAATGGATGCCAGCAATAGACCACTCCACACCCATTTCAACATCATCTAAATGAAGTATATACGGTTACTCACAAATGACAGCCACTGATAGGCTGAGAGCTGACCTTCCACATAGGTGCGGCAGCAAGCAGGAAGGGCAGAGCAGGCAGTGCAGACAGGCACTGGGGGAACAACTTTGGTGTTAAACACTTTCACCCTGTAAGGTAAATACTTGGCCAGAAACTCCAGCTCCCATAAGGACTTAACAGAGATAGTGTTGTTCTGGGGTTTGGAGTTTCACCACAGTGTGCCTTTAAGTGCAGCATTGCACAATTCATAGAACGTGCACAATTTTAGCCAATGTGGCAAAACTTAAGCTTTACAGACTAAGCACTAGAAAGCAACTTGATTTTTTTAAAAAAAAATATATATAAATGCTGATTGTTGCTTTTCCTATGACAAATTGCACAACAGGGCACGGGAGCTAGCTCAGCAAGAAAACGTACATGTATGTTTCAGTTTTAATCATAGCCATAAAGTATAAAAACAAATACAATTGTGCATTATATATAATCAACCTCTATAAATGCATTTTTTTTTTATATGATTTAATATCACAGATATAAAAGCTGTTCAAATGTGGGGCTCTTATAATAGAGCTGCATGATCTCATCAGATAAGGAGATAAAAAGAAGCCTAATAAGTTCAACTGAAGAAGTCTCAAGTCTAGTATAACATTCAGTTCCACTGCTCAATTTAATTAGAGGTTGTAAACCTGTCACCACACCAGTTTACTAACATTGCAGAACCCGCAGCACATATCCTGAAGGTTGTTACTCAATTCCGTGGTAATGTCTGTATTTGACTTGGGGACAGAGCTGTGAAATCTCTAGCAACCATTAAACTCTTTACTAAGTGTACAATGAGTTCACCTGTTTCAGCTGAATTCCTTATCGGTAGACCGTATTTAGTTAACTAATTATTTTCTTTTATTCCCCGATTCTTTTCCACCTCTCCACTTTGTATTACACGTCCTCCATTTCCCTTTTCCCACCACTAATATTCAGTTTCTTTGGCGTTCACTGTTTTAACTATGATTTGAAATAAGTGGTTACTTAACAACAAGATAAAATAAAAAAGGAATTATACCCAGATCAGCATAATCTAGATTGAGGGTTTGCCAAATGCCAGGCACCAATAGGTTGTAATAAAATAATGCATATTTAATATCTATACGCTTAAAAAATAAATTTAAAAAAATAGTATTTTTTTTGCTTGCAATCAGCAGAAAATGGGAAAATGACCATGCGCCTCCATCATATGAGTTAAAGATTAGCACAGCTAAAACAAATATGAATAATTATCCTATTAGATGTATAGAAGAAATGTAATATATAGTCTATACTTTTTGTAGTAATTCTATAGGGCTCCCGTTCTCTCCCATTCCATAATTCCTCACTTCAGTTAGTACATTATATTCCATACCATAAATTAGGTGTGTGATGTATGTCCATACCGATTCCCCAGCATGGATTAATAATGACAATGTTTTTCATGTTTGTCACCCCTTACACTAATAGTGGTGTTCGTGCTTCCTGGTGTTAGTATGCACTTTGGATTTAATGAAGGGTGGGGTTGTATTTTGGGGATTTTTATTTTTTGTTTGTTTCTTTTGTGAGTACTTACAGGGAGCTTGACTGTTTCCCATGCTTAACTAAACAAAACAAAAAATAAAATAACTTAAGAGAAGAAATACAGCAATCAATTCAGTCTTAATCAACTGCTGGCACCTGCCATCTGACAGAGCGTCTTCCTAATCTATTTTAGTCCCATTCCCAGCCTCAGTAGTTATTACACTGCTTATATGTATTTACATATTTAAATAAGAGAAAAGCTACCATGGTTTTTTTTTGTTGTTGTTTTTTGTTCTTTCTTGTGTCTTTTTCTTCTCATTTGTTTCATATTTTGTGCAAAAATGACATTAAGTTACATGAAATTTTTGCTTGAAGATCAAAATTAGAACACAGGAAGAAAAATCAAATTAACATTGACATGTTGTCTGTGGCGATAACCCTCGCTACTATGATGAAATAATAATCACTGTAGAATTGTTGGTGTTAAATCTGTGAGCCTGGCAATGGAGTATAAACATAGCGAGTGGATGAGAACTGAAACACAGTTGCAATGCACCCAGTTGAGAAATGGTAAAAAAAAAAAAAAAAATGATCTACAGACTTTCTTTGCACCAGAGGGGGAACATTGATTGTTGCATCAATCCATCAAGCTTTCATTTTCATTAACCTTTAGATGGGAAAGCAATGGTCCTTGTCAAAAATATTTAGCAGTAAAAAAATGTTTTTTTGTTCCTTTTTTTCTCAATATGAACAACCAAGAGAGTTATTTATTTTTGCAAATTTGCTTAAAGATTTGTATGTTTTGGAAAAAGCATGGCAATAAGATACTGTTAATCTTTCAGAGATCAAAAACTTTATGTGACCAGACAACTGGGCCCCCTGTATGACCAAAGCCAGATTACAGCTGCCAGATCCTCAAGACAGGTTACAAGACTGAGGTCCCCTCCGAGAGACCTGGGCTCTGTCCTGTGTGTGGTGGCTGACTTGTGTGTGTGGATGATGGATGTAGTGTCTGAATGTGTGTGCAGGCAGGATTTACCAATGCCCTCTCCTGAGTACACCATTTTACAGGAGGGGGTATAATCTGTGTTCCAGTAGAGGCCATTTGTTTTAAAAGATGCCTGTTGGTCCAGTGTAGCACCTTCCCTGGTGGTTGACTGGGGAAACATCACTGTAAGAGCTCCCTGCACCCAATAGAGGTGCAGACCATAAAGCTTCCTCGAGCAGTTGAGGAAACACAGGGCCAAGTAGGGATAGCTTCTGTTCTCCCTGCCGGCTCAAGAAGGGCCCCCTCATAGTCAGTGCCAGAGCTCCAGGGTCTAGAGAGCAACCTATGCTGCCTTACGGGTAATCCGGCTCTGTGTATAATACTGTTAGGCGGTCACTTATTTGTCATGTTGTCTGCATGAACAACGGAGGGGAGGGGGGAACTCAGAATTGTATTATGTTAACATAAAGGTACCTGGTTTAGCTGCCCCTCCCCTTGGCCATTTTTTTTACCTTGACTTCATCCGAGGTGCTTCTTCCCAGCATAATTTTATGGTGTCTCTAACCCCAGCGTCAATTTTGCACACTCACATGAGCCATACTTACCCTGTTATAGTTTCTTTTTAATACACGATAGCGTGTTCTTGTTTTGTCTAATTTTCTGACATTTTGACCTTGACTAGTTTCCTAACCTTGTGTAATTCTATAATCCTAAACCTTGGCTAGCTTCTTGACCTTGTGTGTCTGTAAGCCTAGATCTATCTGTCACTCTATGTTGAGCCCTGCCAATCCTAAAGACTGGCAACACGCTCTGACTATTCTTTCTTGCCTTAGTAGGTGTGCCCTACGTTCTGCTTGGTGGGGTAAAGTCCTATCCTGACAATAAATTACCTCCATGTCAATGTCTCAGGAGTGGAGAAAACAAACAGTTACTTATATGACATATATCTGGTATATTTAATGGGGTGGGAGAGAGGAAACATTTGTCAGCTCTCCCCTGACTACATTGGATCCTGGGGAATTTATATTTATATTAAATTGAAGTCATAATAATCAATAACCCAAATAGATTTCGTACTGTCCATATTATTACAGAAAAACACATGTAAATATCCCATACCTCAGGGCGTCCTTCGTAGTAGGTAAGCCTTGACTTTGTTAGCACAAAATTTCTTTCCTTGTAGTTGAGGGGAGAAGTCCTCTTTTTCTGCTGTGACCTTTTTATAAGAATCTGTTCAAGGATAATTTCTGAATTCATTTCCTCTTCCTGGTCACTTGTTTCCCTGCCATTGAATAATAAATCCTGGAAACTGAAAGAGAATCAATATTGCATTTAATCACAATATGAATAGTTATTCTTAATCAGCAATTATTTATGCTGTTGATCAAAGGTTAACAGCATTTTACTTCCATTCATTTTCCAAAACACCCAGAAACGTTACACAAAATATATACCTGACCTCTAAATAAGACTTAAAGAGACATCTAAATGAAGTTGTTATGGTGCCAGGAGCCACTTTTACCTCAAAGGATTAAACCATTTACGAATGGTTTCCTCCAGCAGCTATGTCCACTCACCCCCGGCGGCTTTCAGCTTCAGAACTTTCAGATTCAGGAAGCGCAGAGTGCCGCCAGGTAGGTACGCTGCTGATTGACTGAGAACGAACAGCTGATGCTCCAAGCCAACCACTGACTCCCCTTTTAAGAAACGTTCCTGGGAGCTAAACAGGCAAGCTGAATAGATGCACATTGCATGAGCTCCTGCAGTATAGGCTCAAATTCTGCAGATATCTGGAGATTGACTGCTACGATTCCCCTACAAACCTACCAGTAGGCTGGGGGAAGCAACCACGAATATGCCGGTACCAAACTTGAGGCCCGACTCGACCGAGAACCGTGGCAGCAAATTGAGGCCTAGTGGAAACAGGGGGGGGAAGGACGTCCGCCTTCCCGCCGGATCCCAACTCTGACAAGCGAGTGCAAAACATGCCCCCCCCCCCCTATGGACCGGCGGGGGATATCCCGCTCCCCGCCTGGCGGGCTGCCCCGAACCCTACACCAACAGACAAGCACACAGACCGCCATAAGAGACGAGGGGACGGGAGCGGCCAAGATGGCAGACAAGCGACAGCGACCACCGGATGCAGTGGACACCGGGGACTGCGTAAAAGAGCCCATCACACTAATCTTCAACCGCTTCTGGGCCAAACTACGGGCACGCATACAGCCTGCAACGCCCAGCCAAACATTACCCACTAGCGTAATAGCCGATGGCGGATGGGAGAATGGGAGTCCTCCTCAGGGCAACTCTAAGACCCCCGCATCAATCCCCCACATCCTAAGCCCTCCTGGGCTGAGAGCAAGATGGGGAGTACCCCAGAGGATCTGGCCACACAAGCGGAGAGGGGCAAGACGAAACCCCAAGCGACCTGATCTACCTCCCCGCAACAACCCGAAAGGGCCAATCCTGGACCACGAAGGTTTCCAGGCTCGTGGCCTACGAGCGCCAGCTCTCCTACAGCTCCGGGGCAAGAGGGGATTCCCGCATCCGAGACACCGTGGCACTACCCAGATGAGACGGAACTCAAGCGTGAGGCCCAAACCTGGATGGCAGCAGACAACCGGAGGTCACCGGGCCTGCAGCGATCGGACTACCATTCTGGCACAAGCTCGAGGGATGAACTCCCTCATCACCATGACAGCCCTAAGTGACTGCCTAGATGTCTCTATCCACACCAGACAAGCGGGACTCTGCACGGCAAGGCAGCGAAGCCAGCATCTGATGAATCCCAGGGACGGTACGGACCTACCAAGCCGAGGCATCGGCTAAGAGTGCCACATGCCCCCGAGCGAGGTACCCGTTCCCCCCTCAGGACTTACTGTTATATACCAACCCATTGATACCCAGCCAGATGATATTGTTAAGCTAAAGTTAAAGCTATGCCAGCCACACGGGACTAGACCCTTATCAAACAGTGGTATCTTTCCTATGTTCTACGTTGGCAACCAGTGATATCCTTAACATGTCTAATATTGGCAAACAGTGATTTCTTGCATATGTTTTATACAGACAACTAGGGATCTCTTCCAAATGTTTTATAATGGCAACCAGTGATATCTTTTATATGTGTTATATCGGCAACCAGTGATATCCTTTATATGTTATATCGGCAACCAGCGATATCTTACAATGTTTTAAATTGGAACCCAGTGATAACCTACATACGCTTTATATTGGCAACCAGTGATATCTCTATATTTGCAACCAGTGACAAGACATGTCATGTTGCATTGTTTTCAATTAATGCAGCCTTACCTTCAGCCACAACCTAGCCTGTGTTTAACCATAGCTGCACGTTTAAGCCTGTAACCATACCAATCTGTAATTATTCTTGCCAAGAACTACCCTGAGTGTGGACCTAACCTGTGGAAGAGTATACTGCACGTTAACTAGGTCGCTAGCATACAAGCATGGCTTACTTCACTGGTCACCTTTACTGTTTAAAACTCGTTTCATATTCTGACTCTTAAAACAAAAAATGTGCAAAGTCTCTAACTGCCATACAAATGTTAAGCTATGTCTATATATTTGCTTGCACTAGCTATTGTGGCAGTGCAAACATGTTTGTTCTCTCTATGCACAAATACAGGGAGTGCAGAATTATTAGGCAAATGAGTATTTTGACCACATCATCCTCTTTATGCATGTTGTCTTACTCCAAGCTGTATAGGCTCGAAAGCCTACTACCAATTAAGCATATTAGGTGATGTGCATCTCTGTAATGAGAAGGGGTGTGGTCTAATGACATCAACACCCTATATCAGGTGTGCATAATTATTAGGCAACTTCCTTTCCTTTGGCAAAATGGGTCAAAAGAAGGACTTGACAGGCTCAGAAAAGTCAAAAATAGTGAGATATCTTGCAGAGGGATGCAGCACTCTTAAAATTGCAAAGCTTCTGAAGCGTGATCATCGAACAATCAAGCGTTTCATTCAAAATAGTCAACAGGGTCGCAAGAAGCGTGTGGAGAAACCAAGGCGCAAAATAACTGCCCATGAACTGAGAAAAGTCAAGCGTGCAGCTGCCAAGATGCCACTTGCCACCAGTCTGGCCATATTTCAGAGCTGCAACATCACTGGAGTGCCCAAAAGCACAAGGTGTGCAATACTCAGAGACATGGCCAAGGTAAGAAAGGCTGAAAGACGACCACCACTGAACAAGACACACAAGCGGAAACGTCAAGACTGGGCCAAGAAATATCTCAAGACTGATTTTTCTAAGGTTTTATGGACTGATGAAATGAGAGTGAGTCTTGATGGGCCAGATGGATGGATTGGTAAAGGGCAGAGAGCTCCAGTCCGACTCAGACGCCAGCAAGGTGGAGGTGGAGTACTGGTTTGGGCTGGTATCATCAAAGATGAGCTTGTGGGGCCTTTTCGGGTTGAGGATGGAGTCAAGCTCAACTCCCAGTCCTACTGCCAGTTTCTGGAAGACACCTTCTTCAAGCAGTGGTACAGGAAGAAGTCTGCATCCTTCAAGAAAAACATGATTTTCATGCAGGACAATGCTCCATCACACGCGTCCAAGTACTCCACAGCGTGGCTGGCAAGAAAGGGTATAAAAGAAGAAAATCTAATGACATGGCCTCCTTGTTCACCTGATCTGAACCCCATTGAGAACCTGTGGTCCATCATCAAATGTGAGATTTACAAGGAGGGAAAACAGTACACCTCTCTGAACAGTGTCTGGTAGGCTGTGGTTGCTGCTGCACGCAATGTTGATGGTGAACAGATCAAAACACTGACAGAATCCATGGATGGCAGGCTTTTGAGTGTCCTTGCAAAGAAAGGTGGCTATATTGGTCACTGATTTGTTTTTTTATGTTTTTGAATGTCAGAAATGTATATTTGTGAATGTGGAGATGTTATATTGGTTTCACTGGTAAAAATAAATAATTGAAATGGGTATATATTTGTTTTTTGTTAAGTTGCCTAATAATTATGCACAGTAATAGTCACCTGCACACACAGATATCCCCCTAAAATAGCTATAACTAAAAACAAACTAAAAACTACTTCCAAAAATATTCAGCTTTGATATTAATGAGTTTTTTGGGTTCATTGAGAACATGGTTGTTGTTCAATAATAAAATTAATCCTCAAAAATACAACTTGCCTAATAATTCTGCACTCCCTGTAAAATAAAGATTTACAAAAAAAAAAAAAAAAATTCCTTGAGGTAAAAGTGCCTCCATGGGCCTACTGGTACCATAACAACTGCATTTAACCCCTTAATGACACAACTTCTGGAATAAAAGGGAATCCTGACGGAATATATCCGTCGTCTGTCCTTAAGGGGTTAAAAAAGTTATTTTGGTGCCTGGAGTGTCCTTTTAACCCCTTAAGGACACATGACATGTGTGACATGTCATGATTCCCTTTTATTCCAGAAGTTTGGTCCTTAAGGGGTTAAATAAGTACATTTAAATTAGTTTCTTCAGGGAGATTAGACCAATGAGATATAGGGTGTCAGTTCTGCAAATTGGATGCCATTGAACCAATTTATCAGAGACTGCCTTTCTCGCAAAACAAATGACAGTGATCTTCATTAAACCATAAATGTCCATGGAATCGAGAGAAGGCAGAATTTGCCCTGGTACCCCCAGAAGAAGGGCACTAGACAAAAACTCTGGATGACAGGACGGGTCCAAACTCTGAACGGTTCTGTTGATATTGGTACTGATGGCAAGTATGTACAAGGGCAAAGTGAAGTGTATAATATTTAAAGTAAATATTGAATGCATTGAAACATTATGGCCTCACTTTAATATTGTTTGATAAGCTTTCCAAATGATTTATTATTTTTCGATACATTTTTGTAATTATTTAAAATTATGAAAAATATTTACATTTTGAAATAGTTAGATTTTAATTGTTTTATATATTGTATCTTTATATACAATATATCTTTTTGATAGCTTAATATTTTGAAAAAAATACTTTGAAAAGCTTGGGGGGAAAAAAATGTATTTTAAAGTTTGTCTAAAAAATATAAAATCATATAGAAAATTAATGCAACAATATCAAATCAAGGTCAATACGACTTATAGGAGTAAATAGGAATTTACACTGCACACTTAAAGGGACACGTTGCTGTCTCCTCCTCCGCGCCGCTCCTCCTTCTGATTCCGTCTGCCAGTGGGTGAGACTGATCCTGCCCACCGGCCGAGGAGACCTAATGCGCATTAGGTCTCCCCATAGGAAAGCATTGAAAAGGAATTTCAATGCTTTCCTATGGGGAAATGAGCGACGCTGGAGGTCCTCACACAGCGTGAGGACGTCCAGCGACGCTCTAGCAAGGAATGGCACTATAGTGGTCCTTTAATTCTCATAAACTTCAATTATAATAAGTCTTTTGTTTGTTCACTATGATTTTTTACACTGCCCGCACATGTTTCAGAACTCTTTTTCATTTTTACTACTCTTCTTACACATTATAACATTAATCAACCATTTCAAGTTAAGGTGTCTAAAAATGCTGCTCATCAAGCTTTGAAATTTACCTGTAACTTGCTTCTTGCCTGACTCCAGACTGCAGACCCACCATCAGAGGCATAACTAAAAACCAACACCCCCTATGCAAAAAAATATTCTGCACCCTCCCACCCCTTCATGTTTCATCATCCTCCATCTCATTCTCCCCCCATCCCCTCCATGTGTCTCTTCATCTCTTCCAGCCCCTCCAATTGTCTAATTCTCCCCCCAGCCCCTCCATGTGTCTCATTATCCCCCCACCTCCTTCATGTGTCTCATCCCCCCCAGCCCTACCATGTGTCTCATTATACCCCCTAGTCCCTCTATGTGTATCGGTTGCAGGGGTCGACAGTGTGGCCGGACCCCCTGGAGTAACAGCCCGGTCGCAGCTGAGGTAGTTAAGCCACTGCCTACCAACTGCAGACAATTATGCTCCTGAACCGTTGAATTTTTATGGTCCAATTAAATAGGTCATACAAACCCTTGTGCAATTTCTATTCACATGTACAAGTTTTAGACACACACACACACACACACAACTGCGTAATAAAACAAGAATCTGCTGACAAAATTCATGTAAGTGCTTTTGGTAACGGTTACGTTATAGTTAGAAAACCAGACAGATGACTGTGTATTATTTTTCTGGAGTTTATAACAAATATAAAGTAACTAAAAAATGCCACTGGGGAAATTATTGAAGCAACTTTGTCACTTTGCAGGCTTTGCTGTCATATTAAAGGATCACTATAGCGTCAGGAACACAAACATATATTCCTGACCCTATAGTGTTAACACCACCATCTAGCTCCCCTGGGCCCCTCATGCCTCAATAAATATAGCAAAATCTTACTGTATTCAAGCCAGAAGCTGTAACTCTGCTTGTTTTGGGGTTTTTTTTTCAGGCAAACAGCATGCAGTCTGCTGACATCATCAGAAGTGGTGGCCTCATCCAATCACAGTGCTTCCCCATAGGATTGGCTGAGACTGACAAAGAGGCAGATCAGGGGCAGAGCCAGCATGATTCAAACACAGCCCTGGCCAATCAGCATCTCCTCAAAGAGATGAATTGAATCAATGAATCCCTATGAGGAAAGTTCAGTGTCTGCATGCAGAGGTAGGAGATACTGAATTTTTGGATGCATTTTAGGCAGCCATGACCCAGGAAGGATCTCTAACAGCCATCTGAGGAGTGGCCAGTGAAGTTATCACTAGGCTGTAATGTAAACACTGCATTTTCTCTGAAAAGACAGTGTTTACAGCAAAAAGCCTAAAGGTAATGATTCTACTCACCAGAACAAATTCAATAAGCTGTAGTTGTTCTGGTGACTATAGTGTCCCTTTAATCCTTGTTTGTCCCTCTTTTTCTCTGTTTTTTTAATTTATTTTTTTAATATCAGTAAGTTTTTTTTAGTTAGACATAAGCAGCCTGGGAGCGTGGGCTTTGGCAAATTTTGGCAATGAGTGGGCCTTAAGCATCCCTTTTAGTTGCCAAGCTAACTTAAACAAAATCCTTCAGTCATGAGAACACAATAGTAGGGCAAATTGCAGACCTCAAGGACAGAGGAGAACAAAATGGCGGCGCACAGTTATTACAATCAGGTGCAAGGAAGAAAAGATAGCAAGTATAATGGCAAGTGACAGAGAGAGAAGTATAATAATTAAGATACAAGGAGCATAAAGAAAGAAACCTGGAAAAAAAATTGCAACTTTAAGGTTTTTTTGTTTTTTGTGGTTTGCTTCGTTGCAGTTGCTGGCTATGTAGTGCAACTGTCACTGACAAATATCTCCCCAGACACAAATTTCCACAATGCAACCGTACAATGGAAATGTCATGAGACACACAGCTCCCATAACCCCTATTACATGTAATACACTTTTCAATAGTAGGAGGGGGAGAACAAAGACTGCTCTATGAAATGTTTTAGTCATAAGGTTACTTCCCCTTTCTTTCAAAATACTTCTGAACAATTCATTTTCCAATTCCATTTAACAAAAGCATCACCCTTAAGTACATTGCATAAAATTCTGTGTAAACTGACGTGGGCCAATATTATTCAAAAATAATTTCAAGGATGAATTTGCACCCAAAAGACAGAGTGCAGACTCTGATAACAGTAAAGGATTTCCTCTTCATATTTATTCTGAGATAAACGGCTTAAGTACAAAACGACACAAGTTCCTTTCTCTTGTTCCAGTAATTCTACTGGCAGTACATTGTCGGCTATAAAAACACAGAGCTCCCCTGCTCACATAGCAGTATCGAGCTGCCCACGCCTAATAGTGTATATTTAAATAGATGTGAAACACCTGAGGACAAAGAGATTACCACACGGTTGCCAATAAAGAAAAAAAAAAAAAAAAAAAGTTATAATATCCATTCAGAAAATACATTCTGATGCTCAAATACCATATTAGATATGGAATGTCTTACATTTGGAATAAAAGTTGGTTTATGGCCATATAATAATATGCATGAATAATGTTTTATATAAAAGGAAAACAGTATAAAAGATATACATAGAATTCCGTCTGGGATTTCTTATACCTTCCGGAAGTAGTTCCCAACTATTTTAACCTTTACATTAACATCTAACTTCTAACTGCTATCTTCTCTTTCCCATCACCAACAATGGAATGTGAGCTTCATTATCACTCAAATCTAGGCATATTGAGACCAATGGGGAATGAGCATGTGGAGCAAGTGGGTAAACCCCAGACAGTGGCGTACATATAGGGGTCGCAGTGGGAACTCTGACTCCCATCAACCTGAGCCACCACTGGACCCTAAGGAAGGTCACCCCCCTGCACCTAAAAGGTAGGAAACAGGAGGGTGACTTAAACATTTTGTATATGTGTCTGTGTTTGTATGTATGTGTATGTGTCTGTGTGCCTGTCTGTATGTGTGTCTGTCAGTCAGTCTGCATGTATATGTATGTGTCTTTGTATGTATGTCTGTCTTTTGTGTGTGTGTATGTCTGTGTGTATGTCTGTGTGTATGTATATGTCCCTCACTCAATTGAGTTTTACATCTTTCATGGGACTAAAGAGATGCTGGCACGGAAAGATAAGGACATCTAAAAAAAAAAAAAAAAACAGAAAGCAAGTGCAGCAGATCTCTCAGGAACAAAATAGAAGAAAATTTAGTGCAGCAACTGAACAAACGCAATTACATGTAATATGTCACTTCTTATTTAATGGAATACTACACACGAAAATAGGTGTGAAATTATCCCTGACGATATTTACAAGCCTATCATGCCATCGTTTTTAAAGGGACACTATAGGCACCAAAACAACTTTAGCTTAATGAAGCAGTTTTGGGGTATAGATCATGCCGCTGCAGTCTCACTGCTCAATTCTCTGCCATTTAGGAGTTAAATCACTTAGCTTATACAGCCCTAGTTACACCTCCCCTGCATGTGCCTTCCTTTATAGCACATCTGCTAATATGAAAAAAAAAAAATTTGAAAATTAAGAAATTGTATTTTCCAAGTTCTGCATGGCATTTTAACTGTGAATGTCATAATACCATTAGCCTTTACTGCACAACAAACATCTTCGCTAACTTTGCTTGCAATCCATACAGCTTTAGGAAGGTCGAGAATATCGTCACTATATTTAAATATATATTTTAAATATCACAAATTCTGCAGTAACAAAATGGTGTTGTAAAACATCAAACATAATTAAAGATAAAGTTTTTATTTTGTATAATTTCCCTTATCTGGCTTTATGGCCCATATTGGAGTATAAACTACCTACGTAACGGCACATTTTCACAGATCAAATAATAGAAATCGATAACCTCAATGTTGAGATCAATGCTGATGCAAGAAAACAAAACGGGATTTTTTATATCACTCATCTCTATAAAAAGCTAAAATGTTCAAAAACGCCATTTAAATAGGAAAAAACAAAAAGTTCCAGGCACTTCCAAGGTCCTTTTTAGTGGCAATTTTTATTGGAAACCAGTAACACAGAACAACGTTTGGACCTGATAGTACAATTGCCACTAAAAGAACCTTGGAAGTGCCTGGACCTTTTCGTTTTTTTACTATATTATTGGGATCTGGGTGCTGGGTCCTGGTCTAGCTGCACCCTGGCTCTGAAGAAAACTGTTTGGCTGAGTGCAGTTTCTTTCTCATGTAAAAGAAACGCCATTAAAGTCCAGTCAAGCTTCACGCAGTGTGATTCGAAAAAAAACATATGACTAGATAAGTACTCACCAGAAAACACAAATGAGAAACAGCACAGTTTTAAAATTAGAGTTTCTCAAATTTCTACCTCTATATAAAAAGTAGCAATGCTCATCTGATCTATCAGCCACAAATAAAAAATTAAAAAATTAAAAAGGAGAAAAATACAAATTGCACACACTCACATACTACTATAAAAAATCATTAGAAACTCTGGGAAGCCCATAGAGGCAGCAATCAAACAATTATGCATAATAAACACACAGGAAACCGAGTATGGTCTGAAAAACACCGAAAGGCAATACTTTCTGGCCAAACAGCAACATATCACAAACTCTGTTGATGCCGGCTCAAAGTATTTCTTCTTTGGATTTCCTCAAGAGTATATTAATTCAGAGAAAAATCAATGAGTAAAACAATCACAAGGAAATCTAATAATAAAAGTCTAAGGAACAAAACACTATCAGCTGCGGGACATGTCTTTATTAAAAGTTAGAGTGGTGCTTTGCCTGCCTTCAGGAGTGTTCCATTATTCAGTCTAGTCAAAGTACGTTGTACGAATCGTTTAGATTGATTGCTGATCGGAAGTGCAAGTCTCTGATTGCTGCTTCAAGCCGCCTTACATGTGTTTTAATGCCTATACGTGGGGAATAAATTGCAAACTATAGATTTTATTATTTAGATCGGTCACTGTTTTCCTCTGCTTTGTTTATTATTTCGGAGTGTAGGAGGCACACTTTTAACAGTGAACAAGGAACTGAACAGAGACTTAAGGTACTAAGAAAACTCTTCCAGGCCCTTACATTTTTCACACTGATTGAATTTTGAGAATTGTGAGAAGACTGCAGCGAACAGGTATATTTAATACAAGTGATTAGCTGCACTCAGCAGATAATTCATTAAACTTTGTAAACCGTATAGAAGATAGATGGAGGT
This sequence comes from Pelobates fuscus, assembly GCF_036172605.1. Lineage (NCBI taxonomy): Eukaryota > Metazoa > Chordata > Amphibia > Anura > Pelobatidae > Pelobates > Pelobates fuscus. Next base: position 87,462,349 of record NC_086322.1, read on the forward strand.
GGAAGAATGTTAAAGGGTTACTCCAAGCACCATGACCATTACACTGATTTGAAGTGGTCAGGGTACGTGGATTCTGTATGTGCAGTATTTAGCTCCTCCCCTCAGCCCTCCCTCCTTGACATTCCTCCCCTTCAGGTGAGAGCGACTGACATCAGTGCAGTAAATTGGGCTGAGGAAGAACTGAAACTGAAATGTAAGGTGAATAATTGATTTTTTTTTTTTTTTTTTTTTTTTAAAGGGGGAGGGGGGACAGAAAAGCAGTGCAAAGGTTGTTCTAACCAAAAACAGTGTTTCATAAAAAAGCTGGACAAGTCCCTCTGTCCAGTTAGACCAGTTAAAATCCTAGTTGAGCACCCTGAAACGATTGTCCAAGTTCAGTAGCTGTCAGAGATGAACTCTCTATTTGAACTTCTTCATACACCAACTAATCATAAACCATGAATCAAACACTGACACAAATATCGGACCACAGCAGGATCGAACTATTTATTCCCAGTGACCAGGCTCCACGTCAGCCTCAGTTACTTGAATCGTCGAAGGAGCAATGGCTCAGAATGTTCATTTTTTATTCCCAGCCCAACACCTTAAATAATACTACTGTTTATCTAGAAAATGAGACAGGGTGTGCACTTGCCTCTTTGTTCAGTATATCATGCTTTCACACATTTGTTTTTTGTTGTTGTTGTTTTTGTCTAGAGGCCATAGTTTAATTTATTAAACCTCCAGGGGTTGCTCTCTTCTTAAATGACCACTATAGGCACCAAGAGCACTTCAGCTTAATTAAGTGGTCTGGGTGTCAGGTCCATCTAGGGTTAACCCTGCCTGCTGTAAACATAACAGTTTCAGAGAAACTGCTATGTTTACAAATGGGTTAATCCAGCCTCGAGTGGCTGTCTCATTCACAGCCGCTAGAGGCGCTCCTCGCTTCTCACTGTGATTTTCACAGTGAGAAGACGCCAGCGTCCATAGGAAAGCATTGAGAATACTTTCCTATGAGACTGGCTGAATGCGCGCGCGGCTCTTGCCGCGCATGCGCATTCAGCCGATGACGGCAGAAAAAGGAGGAGATTCCCCAGCGCCGACGGAGCCCAGCGCTGGAAAAAGGTAGGAATTTAAACCTTTCCTCACCCTAGAGCCTGGCGGGAGGGGGACCCAGAGGGTGAGGGGGACCCAAGGACCCTATAGAGCCAGGAAAACAAGTATGTTTATATTTACAATGAGTGGAAGCATTTATGGTTGGTTTCATAGCTTTACTGTGCACATTACTTTAAAACAATTTCCAACCTGCAAGTTTCTTTTTTTATTCATTGCCATAACATAAAATCTTCATTCTGTATATACTCCCTTGCTTTTTTTCCCAACTAGCTAAACATTTATTTTCTCTGTATGTGGAATGAGTACAGATAAAGAATATATAATAAAAATAAAGGGTACAGTGGTCAACTGACTAAAGACATGCTCAACCTCAATGTTAACATTAGTGGTGTGAACTAATGGAACTGAGAATTTGTCCTTCATGAGTTTTAACTATAAAAGCACGGAGTATGTATCTAGTGAGAGATTGTACGCGTATGTCTACCGTTTTTTCCAGAGTACACCACTTTTACCATATATATATATATATATATATATATATATATATATATATATATACACACACTCACACTTCCACTTCAGTAAATGAACACTATAGGGTCTGTAAAACAAACATGTATTCCTCGTCCTATAGTGTTAAAAGCACTATCTAGTCTCTGGGCCTCCCTTTAACCCCTTAAGGACACATGACGTGTGTGACACGTCATGATTCCCTTTTATTCCAGAAGTTTGGTCCTTAAGGGGTTAAATAGGTATTTTACTCACCTTTATTACAGCGCTGCATGGGTACACCAGAGCTAGCCCACACTGATCAGCCTCCTTGGCTGAGATCATCAGAATTGACAATTTCAGCCAATTGAATGCTTTTCTATAGGATCTGAACTTGAGATCTAGATATAGGAAAGCGTTGGATTGGCTGAGATCAGCAATTCTGATCTCAGTCAAGGAGGTGGGCTGCTCTAGTCAATCAGCATCTCCTCATAGAGATAGACTGAATCAATTCATATCTATGGGGAAAGTTCAGTGTTTCCATGCAGGGTGAGTGAAGGGTGAGCCATCTGAGTGAAAATGCAGTGTTTACATGAAAATGCCTGCAGGAACTGCTCACCAGAACAACTTAATTAAGCTGTAGTTGTCCAGGTCACAATTGTGTCCCTTTAAGGGAGTCCCTTTTCCAATATATGTATATAGACATATTGGGTATTATTACATATTTTTACTGTTTTTCCCCTGCTGAGTACCTGAGTTCCTGCAAATATATAATTTTCTTGTTTTATTCTTGTGGGGTTTTTTTTGTTGTTGTTATTGTTTTGACTTTAACCCTTTAAGGACCGAGGATGGTTCAGGATCGTCATCGGCATTTTTGCATTGCCGACCGCTGACGGTCCTGAACCGTCCTAACGGTCTTAGTTACTTACCCGATCGCCGTCGTTCCCCCGGCGGCGATCGGCGTTGGTCCCGGTGTGGGGAGACTGCCTGCAGCCCAGACAGTCTCCCCATGGCGGATTAGGACCCCTGTGGCCATGTGATCGCTCAACAGAGCAATCACATGGTCACAATAGGTATCCATGTGTCTGCCTGCAGGGGGACTGTCTGTGCTGACAGGCAGTCTCCCTGCTAGTGTAAAATCATTTAAAAAATTAAAGTTAAAGTTAATAAAAAAAAATAATTATATATGTGTATATATATATATATATATATGATATATAGACATATATTATATAGATATAATATATGTCTATATAGCATATATATATATATATACACATATATAATTATTTTTTTTATTAACTTTAACTTTAATTTTATATGTACATATTAATATGTACATATTAATATAAAATACACTTAGTATGACATTATATATAATATGTCTATATATCATATATATATAATGTCATACTAAGTGTATTTTATATTAATATGTACATATATTAATATAAAAATACACTTATAATTAAATTACACACTTATATATATAATAACTATATATATATATATATATATATATATATATATATATATTATAAAATACAAATAATAAGTAATTTAAATTAAATTAAAAAATTTAAAAATAAAATGTTTAAAACAATTCTATATCTATATCAAATTTTATTCTAACTGTATTTTGATATTAATATATATATATATTTATATCAAAATACACTTAGAATGAAATTGTATATATATCTATGTATATATAAATAAATAAAAAGAATACGAACTATACATATGTCCATCTACAAAATACACGTAGACTTCAAATATATAAATATGCATATATATTTAAAATTCTACGTGCGTATTTATGTAATATTTTTACATAATTAAGTAATTTTATTGATTGCAATTTGAGAGACCTGCCTGCCAACCCAGGTCGAAAGTCCAGAGAATTTAATTGGCTAGCACTGTATTTTACCCTGTAACGTTCTACGACACCCAAAAACCTGTACATGGGGGGTACTGTTTTACTCGGGAGACTTCACTGAACACAAATATTAGTGATTCAAAACAGTAAAACATATCAAAGCGATGATATTGTCAGTGAAAGTGACTTTTTTTGCATTTTTCACACACAAACAGCACTTTTACTGATGATATAATTGTTGTGATACATTTTCCAGTTTTGAAACACTAATATTTGTGTTCAGCAAAGTCTCTTGAGTATAACAGTACCTCCCATGTACAGGTTTTATAGCGTTTTTGAAAGTTACAGGGTCAAATCTTTTTACATTGAATATGGCCAGGTTGGTTACGTTGCCTTTGAGAGCGTATGGTAGCCCAGGAATGAGAATTACCCCCATATTGCCACAAACACTGGCCAAAATTTGCGTTCAATTTAGTTTTTTACTTTTTTCACACACAAACAAATATGAACGCTAACTTTGGCCAGTGTTTGCGACTAAGTGGCTACTAAAAAAGTCTGGACATACTCCATATTGAATACCGTGGGTTGTCTACTCAAAAAAAAAAATATGTACATGTGGGGTGTTATTCAGAGATTTCTGACAGATAATAGTGTTACAATGTCACTATTGATAAATTTGAAAAAAATGTTTTGAAACCGCAATATCCTACTTGTACCTATAGCCCTATAACTTGCAAAAAAAAGCATGTAAACACTGGGTATTTTTAAACTCAGGACAACATTTTGAATCTATTTAGCAGTTTCTTTCATTCGCTTTTGTAGATGAGTAAAAGATTTTTCACATTAAAGTAAAAAAACATGTATTTTTTTTCAATTTTTCATCATATTTTTTATTATTTTTTTATTTAAATTACATGAGATTATATAAATAATGGTATGTAAAGAAAGCCCATTTTGTCCTGAAAAAAACCAATATATAATTTGTATGGGAACAGTAAATGAGAGAGCGGAAAATTACAGCTAAACACAAACACCACAAAAGTGTAAAAAGATGCCTGGTTGCTAATGTACAACATCGCAAAAACAGTCCGGTCCTTAAGGGGTTAATTGGCAGCTACTTTAGAGGAAATCTGTATAGTTCATCATTCACTCAGGACAGTTTTAAAAAAATAGCAACATTTACTTCAATTTGGCAAGAGCACCTATCGTTTTTTCTAACTTTTGCTTTCTCTATCTTGCACACGAGCCTATGTTGCATTCTAGATTGCTTTAGAGGTGCTTTATAATGGAAATAAAATAATACTAAAGGTTCAAATCGGAATACTGTTTACAATTCTTTACATAAGGACATCTCCATGCCGAAGAATTAATTTTTAAGGCTTTAATTTAAAATAAATCTATGTGCAAAAGGCCGCATATTAAATATTGCGAGTTAAGAAAGATAATTACAAATAACCTATTTTAATATTCAAAGCACTGTTTAAATAGAAATATCAGAACTCTTTGCACCCCTGTACATCTCACACACAATTCCTGACCTTGTTTTGAAGTTCCATGGTAAAAAACCATTCATTTTCTTCTGGTCCCAGATAAATTTGGCTTGCTGTGCCTTTGAACCTTGCTGTCTCTGGCGTAGTCTGACAGTTGTTTGAAAGTAAAATTAAAAATGCCATGTGTCTTGGTTTTTTTCTGTGTTTATAGGATACTATAACCCGACAAGAGACAGCTACAAACTGGACTAACAGGTTTTCCATGAAACCCTGCATTCTTTCTGTTCTAACAACCTCACATCTCAAGGAGAGAGAATCTTTTTGACATTTTCTTGTTGCAGTCAATAGTGTGAATTAATGTCTGACCCCCCCCCCCCCCCCCACACCCACCTCCCCTCCACACACACAATATATTTTGTGTATATTTTCTATACCTTATAGTCATTGTTAAAAATGTCCAGTGAAGGCTGGCCAATGTAAGAAACGCTAAGGATCTCCAACAGTGAGGAACATTAAAAGAAAACTCACACCCCATAACAATTGCAGCTCGTTAAATTTGTTATTAGGGCAGAAATGTCCAGGCATTGTGTTACCTTTGTTGTAAAATGTTTTTCCCTTGAACTTACCCTTAACCCATAACAGTATGAGAAAGGGTGTCAGGGTATTTATATCGGCAGACATTTTGTGCTATGATAGAAATTAAAAGTGTATATTCTGAGTCACTCTGAACAGACCAGACTCCATTTTGTTATTTTCAAGTTAACAAAGAGACACGAAATTTCTATCCTTTCGGTAAAACTAACCACTTTGCCAGAGCTAAAGGAATGCATAGTATAAACAAATCAAGTGATAAGAAATGTGTCTAAATGCTAATGGAATATAATCAATTCTAAACCCAGACATTTGTGACAGAGAAGATTAAATAATTTAATTTTACTTTCGATATTGTATAATGTCCCATTGTAAGTTTAGGGGTCATACTTAGTTATAACTGTCATATTATAAATTATAGCAGAATTTGCCAGACACATAGTCTGAAGAAAGCCCAATGAATCTCTTTGAACTGACAGAAAACGTAAGTTATAGACAACCATAAAGATAAGGTAAATGACGTCAAAATAGCCACCAGGAAAAGTTAACTCTTTCCTGGATAGGTATGTTTAGTAGGACGAGACTGCCCTCTATAGACCAAATACTTAAATTGTTATCTGGAAGGTAACCACACCCCCAGTGTTTCTATTGGTCTATCACCTAGTGAATTTTTCCTTTAAAAGTTAAGACAAATGGAAGAGAGAGGTATGCAGAGAATGCAGAGAAAGCAAAGCAAAGCAAGGAAGCAAGAGAGTGAGCAGTCGGGGGCAAAGAGTTGGAAGCAGGCTAAGTCAGGAGACAGAGAAAGAGACCCATGACATTCAAATTCCTGAGAATACCTACTAATCTGATGAAAATATCTACTCAACTGGTAATTATACTGGCTTCATTTAATTAATCTAAATTAATTAAAATTTTCTAATAGCATGATATATGACTGGATAAATCACGATCAGATTTCGATATTTAGAAATCTTAGTTAAATAAGAAGTACATAATTAAGCATTCTATTCTGCAGATAGAAAAGAATAAATATGTATTAATGTGACATATCACATGTTAGTATATCGTGATATTTATCCAGGTGTATTGATTTGCTCTAAAATAAGATAAAATATCTGTTTAGGCAAGTTAAAATTCTGCTTATAGAAAAAGGTAGATTACTCTAATTGGATGGTTCCAGAAAATGACTAATGAGCTGGTTTAAATGTTATTTTATTTAAAATCACATGAGAATAGGTCTTAATTACCTAGGAGGTCTAGCCAGCATTGAAAGGGTTATTCTAACTTTCAGCTACAGTCTTTATGGCTATTCGCTGGAAGCTTTCTCTGTGCGAAACTTTCGTTTCTCTGTGAAGCCCATCATAAATCATTGTTTTGACAATTGCTATGTTAGCCAGTGGAATGTATTGCCATTAATTGCATACCATGTTATACTGAATATTCATTGATTATTGTCACGCATGTTACATATTATTATTATTTAAATTGTCACAATAAATTGTATCTATTTTTATAACAAATTGTGATTTTATTTATATGGAATACATTTCACTTACACGATAACGATCTTTGGGATCTGAGAATTGAAATAGTGGGCAATTCTCAACTGTTTACTATTATTATCCCATAAATATCCCCACAAGGGATTAGCAGGGTGGCTGGTGTAGGCTGAACTACAACTTTGGGGGTTTAATCATTGCAAAATAATTTAATCACTGTAAGTAAGTCATCGCCAAGAACCTTCTGCTCAATCACAATTTCAATGAGCTAAAAGGGGCAGACATGGAGTCAAAATGGGGGCTGCAACGGGGGAAGTGGAGTTTGTCCAACTCCACTGCCTGGTGCTAAAACTTTATGAAAGCCCACTAGGCAGGCTTGTCTTTTAGGGCAGATTAATTACTGCCGAAAAAGGAAATATTGAAATAAAAGATGGTATTTGATAGCCAATGAGGGTGATTTACACAATTTCTCGTACGAATCAATCAGATTTTTGGGCAAAAGACCATAAATCCGGTTATGCTTTTTTTTTTTTTTTTTTTTACTCTCCCTAGCTGCAGAGGGTCATTATAATGGGGAGGTGAGGGAAACTGCAGTGGTAATAATTAAAAGTACAGCCAATAACAGCAATAAATGGGACGGTGAGTACTAAACCAGCAGGTTGACAGGGTGTATCTAGTCAATTACAGCAGGCAGAAACAGACAGACAAGCAATAAAACCATAAAATTTACTGGTGTGCTCAGATCCCAAAAAATAAAAAAATCCAAATCAACATCATGCATCATTGATCCACACATGCAGAAACGATGCTGGCATACTCAGAGTACTACTTTGAAAGGCTTCCGTTTTTCCATAAAATGCTACTTGCAAGCTACAAACAGTTTCTTGGCTATCTACCTCTGAACCTGAAGTTTTGGCTCCAATTGGAAAAAATAGATCATTTAAGTTCTTAAAAACTCAAACTTTTATTAGCAAAATTTAAAATAGTAATAGAACACCCTAAAGTGAAAAAAAAAGTTAATATCCTCATGCTAATAGCATAATCTAAGCATTTTGTGCGACACACGCACTTTATGAAGACCATAATAATGCAGTCAACTTGTATGGTGCCTCTTTAGATCCTTCCACCATTTAGTTGTAATTGCACTAAGGGTTAACCACTTGTCCCATATGCCCTAAACATAGTTACATAGTTACATAGTTACATAGCTGAAAAGAGACTTGCGTCCATCAAGTTCAACCTTCCTCACACCTGTTTTTTGCTGTTGATCCAAAAGGCAAAAAAAAAACAAAAAAAAAAAAACCCAGTTTGAAGCACAATTTTGCAACAAGCTAGGACAAAAAAAATCCTTCTTGACCCCAGAATGGCAGTCAGATTTATCCTTGAATCAAGCACATATTACCCTACATTGAAAGATTATATCCTTGAATATTCTGTCTTTGCAAGTATGCATCTAGTAGCTGTTTGAACATATGTATGGACTCTGATAAAACCACTTCTTCAGGCAGAGAATTCCACATCCTGATTGTTCTTACAGTAAAAAAAACCTTTCCTTTGCCATAGACGAAATCTTCTTTCTTCTAGTCTAAACGCATGGCCTCGTGTCCTATGTAAAGTCCGGTTTGTGAATAGATTTCCACACAATGGTTTGTATTGGCCCGAATATATTTGTATAATGTTATCATATCCCCTCTCAGGCGACGTTTTTCTAAACTAAATTGGTTTAAATTTGTTAACCTTTCTTCATAGCTGATATGTTCCATTCCTTTTATTAATTTTGTAGCCCGCCTCTGCACTTTTTCTAGTGCCATGATATCCTTCTTTAGAACAGGTGCCCAAAATTGCACAGCATATTCAATATGTGGTCTTACCAGTGATTTATAGAGAGGCAAAATGATATTCTCGTCCCGAGAATGAATGCCCTTTTTCATGCATGACAATACCTTACTGGCCTTGGCCACTGCTGATTGACATTGCACATTGTTGCATAGTTTGTTGTCTATAACAATTCCCAAGTCCTTTTCGTGTGTTGTTATCCCTAATTCACTTCCATTAAGGGTATACGTTGCTTGTGTATTCTTTACGCCGAAGTGCATAACTTTGCATTTTTCAACATCAACATGGATCTTTGAGCTCTCTATGCATAGTTTCTACCATTCCTATGACAATATCCTGCCTTTCCTGTGCCTGCGATTGAGCACCATATCTGACCCCTACATTGCATGTCGGGCCTTAATATTTTGCCAGCTGTCCTAACCTACATGCTGGACCTGACCACATAAGATCTTCACTCACTCCCAAAAGCTCAGACACGTCAGCTATCTAACATTGAATGCATTAATGTAGTACTGTTTCCCAGCTGTTAGTTGGTCTGTGTTTCAGATGACTTTCATGAGGCCATCTTACTCCAAAGCTTGTTTGTTTGCACTGTATGGGAGGTTGAGTATCTCCCTTCTCCGGGGATTCAGATGAGACATTAACCATCACAGAAGGAGTGTGGACTGAATGCAAGGGAGAATTCTAACTGGGGAGGAGAGGGGAGAGAATTAACTGGAGATATGAGAGATAAGATACACATCAGACTTATCTATGCAGCAGATGCTAGTGTGGAAAATGATAAGGTGAGACAGAAAAGGTAGTTTTGGTGAGATGACTTTCAGGAAATGGTGTAGTTCTTTACAGAGATGATAAATTATATGCTTCTCTGAATATGTGATTATTTATTTATTTATAAAATATTTTACCAGGAAAGATACATTGAGATTTCTCTTGTTTTCAAGTATGTCCTGGGTCTACAAATCATTACAATAAAATACAAAGTTCAAAGAGTTTAAAAGTAACAGAGTTATTCAATGTGAAATTCAAATTTAAGGTCAAAATAGACGTATTCTAAACATTCTAAGCATCCAGTTCCTCTTCTCAGTCTTATATTTGATCTTTACTTTCAGTTCTCACTCGAATAACCCTGTAAGGAAGATGGAGATCTGTTTTCTGGAGTAAAACCGCTGAGGTCTCCAATGTGAATGTAAAATGGTGCACTAATTTAAACTTTCACTGTTTTCCTTAAAGTGAGAATTCAAGGTGCATTCAACGTTAATTTTAAATGTAAGGCCAAACTTAAAGAAAATCAGGTATGCGTTAGTAATAATTGTTTATAACAGAGATAAGGAAGGGCATGCTTCATCTATTACTTTGCTAGAATCAACAAGAACTTACTTAGATTTGTGGTGGAGGTGCTATTTTCCAGTCTAAAAGGTCCATATTTGCATAAATAAATACATTCTCACAGTAAAAGGTCAAAAGAAAAACAGTCTACTCTTCAAAAACCCAAAACAATATACATTGTGTTTGTTTTATGGTATTTCTCCCCACTTCCCCATTTTTTTGCTTTTCCATTCTATACCTTGTATTCTTTAAAGGGACACTCTAATCACTAATATGACTTTATCTTAATAAAGAGATTTGTGAGCATAATTACACCCACTGCAGAGTTGTTGCTGTAAACAGTGTCATTTTTGAAAAAAAAAAAACACGGTTTATATTTTCAAGTTTCCATGTCTACTGATGGCTACCAGCCAACCAACACGGTCTTCAGTAAAGTGTGTTGATCACTGATGCTGTATGAGTCCAATGGATTTAGTTTATCTCATGAAAAAGCATTAGATTGGCGAATCGCAGGAGATTGCTGCATATACTCCATGTGGATCAGACTGCAGTGGGAAGTGTGTCCCCACGTTGGATTACAAATAAGTTTACAGTACAGGGGGGGGGTCCACACTACCCAAAAAACATTTTACAAATTCTACACGTTGTGCAAGCAGAAATGCCAACAAATATATATTTTTAATTTAATGCTCTTTAATAATGTGGTGTTTACTCATCTGTCAATCTATCATCAGCAGAGATCTCTGTATGCTTGAAGAATTGTAACAGGGTAGAGCTGGCAAACTGAGTGACAGGGAAGTGCAGGAGAACCCTCCAACAGTCATTACAGTGCTACTCTCCAACAGGTAATGTAACATTAACAAATCCTATAAACAGCTCCCAAAGTAACCAAGTGTAAAATGTATCTTTATAATAAATTATGTCATTGCATAAGATACTGGCAAGTTAGGTCCATTTTAAAGAGAAACTGCCACTGCTCTTTAATTGCATGAGTCTCTGTGTCAGTTTTTAACGGTGTGTAATAATATGGATTTACATTTCTGTGTAACAGTGTGTGTGTTGTGTAGCAAAAACAAAGAAGTGTTACTTGGAAAATGAAAACAACTTTTATTAGTTCGATCGTAAAATAGTAAGCAGCAGATAAAATAAAAAAATAAAAACTACAATTTCCATATGAATAGCACACACACAGCTATTACAAATTGAGTGATAACCTCTTGCAACAAAGTATCAAAATTAAAAGCTATAGTAGCAACTACCTAAGATATAGTTGCTAACTAAATGAAAGTCAAGGAGGAATTGTTGCTGTGCTTATTATAGAGAGCACAGTAGATAAACTAAGCATCAAAAAAGGTGGAAAAAAAGTAAATCAAAAGAATGTAGTGCATAAAAAAAGAAAATCTTTTTAAAAATGACTAAAGTAACAATGATATTTGAACAGCATTAGAACATCTGTCTGTGCCTTCGAGAACATCTATTATCGCAATATTAAACCAAATAATAAGCTTTCTACTAAATATCCCTAGTCTCATGAGAGATTAGCCATGAAAGTATAAAAATGACAATAAACAAAAAATAGTAATCAAAGATAAAGGAAGAAAGTACAAATCACAACCCAATCATATATTCTATTATCAAAAATCTTAAAAAAAAAACTGGGTGCCTAAACACATCACTACGTAAAAGTAAGAGGTATTTGAAATAGTATTGAACCCAGAGAGCCACAAGGTTTACACAAAATAAATAAATCAATATTTAGGGCAAAGATGAGATGTTGAATGTTAAATGGCATTGCCTAAAATAAAACCAAATGATTGGAACAGACAAATAATTTTAATTTAATAATAATATAAAGCAACCATCATTAAGAAGAGTACCTGGTTTCTATTATTGATCTTCAATACCTAAATTGCAAATAAAAAATTGATGAATTTCACAGGAAGGCTAAGCCGCGTTCTTCGTGCGAGGCGGGCCGCGTGACCATTTGCTACGGTCAGCGCAAGTGGCCTGCTCAGAAGTGATCGAGCCGTTCGGCTCGTGTGAAGGCGGGAGTGCTCAAGCCGCTTGAGCTAATGACCCCGGCCGGCTCTCCGATAAGGTATGTACCACCATGGGGGTGGGAGGGGTATGCCTAATTCTGGGTGTTTTGTAGTTAACAATGTGTGTTTGTATGTGTCACAGTGTGTATGAGACAGTATCTCTGTGGCAGTGTGTGCATGTGTGTTAGTGTGTACCAGTAAGTGTGTGTATGGAACCAGGTGTGGTTAACCTGTGAGTGGAAGATAAACCTATTTTGATGGGGGAGTGATGGGGGCTCACCTTTTGGAGTTGCCCCTGGCACCACATGACCTTGCTATGCCTCTGAAAGGTTATATTCACATATTATAATGCTAGGAGTACCTTGGCCCAATTTCTATGTAACAGGACAAACCAGCTTCTGCGTAGCTTCATATTCAGACCCCAGGCACAATGAACACTTCAAATCACTGATGTGATCATTGTGCTTGGAGATACCCTTTGTCACAATTAAAAGGGATCCTCACAAAGGCAAAGCTTTAACATTATCAAAGGCACAGTAGGAAAGGATAGTCAGACATATTACATGGCCTTATGATGGCCGGACTAATAGGAGAGACTAACGCTGGAAGTTAAAAAAAAACAAAATAAACAATAAGTTCCAGTCAGAAATGAAATAAAATAATAATAGAGCTAAACTGATAAACACACATTGGATATCAGGAGCAGAGGATACAGGTGGAACTTCAATACATGTGCCAAGTCAAAGGGGTGGGCTTTAGGTAGCCAGAGCATTCTACCAGTCTGGAAGGTCTGCACCTGCACAGTCTATTACAATAATAGGTAACAGTTATACAGGGAGTGCAGAATTATTAGGCAAGTTGTATTTTTGAGGATTAATTTTATTATTGAACAACAACCATGTTCTCAATGAACCCAAAAAACTCATTAATATCAAAGCTGAATATTTTTGGAAGTAGTTTTTAGTTTGTTTTTAGTTATAGCTATTTTAGGGGGATATCTGTGTGTGCAGGTGACTATTACTGTGCATAATTATTAGGCAACTTAACAAAAAACAAATATATACCCATTTCAATTATTTATTTTTACCAGTGAAACCAATATAACATCTCAACATTCACAAATATACATTTCTGACATTCAAAAACATAACAAAAACAAATCAGTGACCAATATAGCCACCTTTCTTTGCAAGGACACTCAAAAGCCTGCCATCCATGGATTCTGTCAGTGTTTTGATCTGTTCACCATCAACATTGCGTGCAGCAGCAACCACAGCCTCCCAGACACTGTTCAGAGAGGTGTACTGTTTTCCCTCCTTGTAAATCTCACATTTGATGATGGACCACAGGTTCTCAATGGGGTTCAGATCAGGTGAACAAGGAGGCCATGTCATTAGATTTTCTTCTTTTATACCCTTTCTTGCCAGCCACGCTGTGGAGTACTTGGACGCGTGTGATGGAGCATTGTCCTGCATGAAAATCATGTTTTTCCCTTCGTATAGTGGCAGTACTCACAGTTGGGGATGTTCCTTCCTATCTGGGACAAGAAGCTCCCCCTTCTTCCGGTTTTTATGCCTGTGCTCCGCCTGCTGCCTCCATAAATCCTGTATGCCCTGTACACTCGCCAGTTCTTCTTGTCCCGATAACGGGACGGACAGGTTCCCCAGCTGGTGGAGATGGTGCGATCAGCACAGGCTGCTGATCGAGGAGGTGTGCGCCCGATAGCTCCCCGGGTGGGAGCTGAGTGGCTGAGAGGTTTCCGGTCTGGCGTTACGGAACCAGACCAGGTAGGACTTTTTATGTGGCTTCCCCTTTGGAGTTCCCGGGCGGTCCTCCTCGTGGGACTTGCGCATGCGCACAGCAGTGGAACGCACGCCCGGGTGGCGTTGCGTTCCACCAGACCCGGTATCGCGCTACTGCGCATGCGCGATCCGGAGTTTTTGGCGCGAAATTCAAAATCGGTATATAAGCTGTGCTAAACCCTTCTGGCCCCAAAGGTGGGTGTACAGTTCGGTTTCTCCGTGTCACCAGCCCTCCTGCACGGATCTCAGGTGGATAAAGGTGAGGTTTAACTTTTTAAACTCTCCTCTTTATCAATACCTATTAAATTGCATGCGTAAATTTTAAATTTTAAATTTTTATTAATTGCTTCCTTATTCTGGTTTACAGATATGTCCAGCCCTATAGCTCCGGACAAGGCAGATAAGGACAAGATGTCTACTTCTGTGCCCAAAAAAGCCACAAGCAAGTCTAAGCACTTAAGTTGTCTGGAATGTGCTGTTCCTCTACCTGACGGATGTCGTAAAAAGACGTGTAATCAGTGCGCTTCTGAATTACTTGAAAAAACAAAACAATCGGATATGACATCCTTCCTGAGCTGGTTTCAGGAAAATTTGTCCCAGACATTTGAGTCCTTTAAGGATACCATGAAGAAAGACCCTGCAATTCAAGAGAAATTGCCTAAAAAACGTAGGAGGAATAGATCCCCTTCTGAGTCGGACGTCTCTTCTGGAGAATGTTCCCTTTCTTCCCCTTCGGATATTTCCAGCCTGACTTCTAGTGTGGAGGAGGGTTTTCCACCAGAAGAATTGAAAAGATTCATTAAAGAAGTGAGTGCGGCTTTTCAAGAGACGGAACCTACCAATGTGAAGGTTAAAGGTTTCCCTATGTCTCCAAAAATATTGGATCTCCTTCACAGGGAATGGAAGAATCCTGAAAGGCGGGCGTTCATTTCAAAACATTTTAAACTACTGTTCAAGCTACAGTCTGAGGAAAAGTGGGAAGATCTTCCTAAGGTAGATATTCAAATTGCCCAACTATCTAAAAAGACCACTATACCTATTGGCGAAGTCTCTGGCCTCAAGGATCCTATGGACAAAAGAGCCGAAACTTCATGTAGACGAATATACCAGGCCGCAGGCTTTCAGTGCAGAGCTGAAATTGCGGGTTCGGCAGTGCTCAGAGCCCAGAGTGTTTGGCTTCACGCACTGGAAGATTCCCTTATGGGAAAATCCGATATGGACCCTTCCCATCTCATGTTCCTGCTGAAGCTATCCAATGAATTCCTTTCGGATACTGCTGAAGAGTGTCTTCGTTTCTCAGCAAGAATTATGGGGTTATCATCAGTAGCCAGGAGGGCCCTTTGGCTTCGTACATGGACAGCTGATTCAGCATCGAAGGCAGCGTTATGTGAATTACCCTTCGAGAGGAACAAGCTGTTTGGTACCCCTTTGGAAGACATTATTAAACAAATGTCAGATACGAAGAAAGCCCTTCCGCTGGAACCAAGAGCCCAGGGATATAAGAGATTCCAGTACAAGAACCAGCGGTCCTTTCGTTACCAAGGGCGGTTTCGCAGGTTCCACAAACAGGGTGGCAATAACAGCCAGTGGTCTAGGCATGAATTCAACAAACAAGATAAAAAGAGGAAGTTTTGACGCCAAAAAAGTGGGAGGACGCCTTCGGTTCTTCTCCCACGAATGGAGAAAAAGTTCTTCAAATGGGTGGATTTTAAGAACCGTTTCAGAAGGTTACAGGATAAAGTTTTCTTCAAGTCCTCGACCATCCTTCCTTCTGTCAAGCTATCCTTCAAAGGTAAAATCAGAGGCCCTGCTTACGGAAGCACTCATCCTTTTAAGAAAAAATGTAGTGGAGAAGGTACCCAAAGGTTGGGAACTTCAAGGAGTCTACTCACGTCTTTTCCTGGTGCAAAAACCAGATGGATCCTTTCGTCCGATCCTAGACCTAAAGCAAGTCAACACCTGCATACCATACCAGAAGTTCCGTATGGAGAGCATTCTGTCTGTAACACACATATTACAAAAGGGAGATTTCATGGCAAAGTTGGATTTAAAAGACGCCTATCTGCATATTCCAGTGGCAGAACCTTCCAGGAAGTTTCTCAGATTTGCAGTTCTAACGAGAAGGCGAAGGATTCTCCATTTGCAGTTCAAGGCGCTTCCCTTTGGCCTATCTTCGGCTCCTCGAGTTTTTACAAAAATTCTGGCACCCGTGGCAGCAGTTTTGCGTCTGAAAGGTATTGCAATCGTTCCATACCTGGACGATTGGTTCCTGAAGGCACAGTCAAGGCAACTGCTGGAACTTCATCTAGAGATTGCAATGAAGGTTTTAAAAGATCACGGTTGGATCCTGAACCTGGAAAAGTCCGAATTAACCCCGTCCCAGAGTTTAGTATTCCTGGGGCTTCGGATAGATTCCCAGTCCCTATCTCTTTTTCTTCCAAAAAAGAAACAGGTGGGGATTTTCAAAGCAGTATCAAAGCTGCAAAGAAACCTAAGCTCAATCAGAGATGCTATGAGGTTGCTAGGCCTCCTAACGTCTTCAATACCGGCCGTCGCCTGGGCAAAGGCGGAATCCAAACCATTACAGTGGGACATTCTGTCCCAGTGGACGCGAAAACAGGAAGATCTGGACGCCCCATTCCGTCTATCCGACACGGTAAAAAGACAGCTGAACTGGTGGAAAGTAAGAGACAACATTTCAAAGGGCCTGTCGTTCGCTCTGAAACGATGGATTACAATAACCACAGATGCCTCCCAGAAGGGTTGGGGCGCTCATCTAGGCTCTCATTTCCATCAAGGGCTTTGGAACAAAGAAGAGGCATGCGCTTCCTCGAATTTCAGGGAGTTAAAAGCGGTCTGGGAAGCCCTAATTGCCTTCCGTTCTCTCATCGCCAATCAGTCGGTGAGGATTCAGTCGGACAACGCCACTACGGTGGCCTACTTGAATCACCAAGGGGGCACAAAGATCAAAGCTCTTCAAGATCTTTGCTACCACATAATGTCTTGGGCCCAAGCGAATCTTCGCGCAATATCAGCTACCCATATCAAAGGGTCTCTAAACGTGATTGCAGACGACCTCAGCAGAAGACATTGGTCTCAAGCAGACTGGGCTCTATCAAACGAAGTTTTTCTGGAGCTGGTTGCACGCTTCGGCAGGCCAGAGATGGACTTGTTGGCAACAAGGAGGAACAGAAAGGTGCGGAGATTTGCGTCACTTCATTCAGAAGATTACCCAGATGTCCTAGACGGTCTATCGTTCCCTTGGATTTTCGATCTGGCTTATGTCTTCCCGCCTATAGCCCTTATCCCAAGAATTGTTCAGAAAATAAGATGGGAGAAGGCAAGAATTCTGGCAGTCCTGCCCTTCTGGCCGAACAGAAGTTGGTTTTCGGAAGTAGAAAACATGGCCATCTCTCATTGGCACCTCCCGGTCTCTTCTCACATTTTAGAGAACGTGAAGCTTCCAGAAGAAACTCTGTCAATGTTTCACCTGACGGCATGGTTGCTGCAAGGATGATACTCCAAGGTCAGGGTCTTTCTGACCGTCTATGTGACGTTTTGCTGTCATCTGTCCGCTCGTCTACTTCAAGAATCTATTTCAGGGTTTGGATGAAGTTCAGAACCTGGTGTCGTCCCCGGAATTCTGATCCGGCCAATGCCTCAGTTCCGGAAATTCTTTCTTTTTTGCAAGATGGGTTTGAAGCCGGCCTAGGGGTATCCACACTCAAGGGCCAGATTTCTGCGCTTAGTCACTTCCTGGTTCAGGATATTGCTTCTAACCCTCTGGTTCGAAGGTTTATTAAGTCCATACGGTTGAAGAGGCCTCCCAGGCTGGTTTCCTTTCCTACGTGGGACTTGTCTCTGGTTCTTCAAGCCCTTTGTGAACCTCCTTTTGAACCTTTGTTTCAAGTCTCCATCAAATTCCTTACCCTCAAGACGGCCTTCCTGGTGGCAATTACCTCCGCTAGGAGAATTGGTGAGATCCGAGCTCTATCTTCTTCGCCGGAATTCACCATATTTCATCGAGAAAAAGTAGTTCTACATCCCAGACCTTCTTTTCTGCCTAAGGTTATTTCAAGTGCTGCAATCAACCAGCCTATTGTTCTGCCAGCCTTTTGTCAATCGCCCACGTCTAAGCTGGAAGAGAAATTGCATTTCCTTGATGTTAGGAGATCCCTGAAATGTTACCTTCATAAAACTCGGGAGTTTAGATCCTCAGATCATCTTTTCATCTACTTTCAAGGCATAGGTGTGGGTAATGCTGTCTCTGGACCCTCATTAGCTAGATGGCTGACCAATACCATCAGGTTGGCCTATCGCTCCAAAGGGATTCCCCTAAAATTTCCATTGAGGGCTCATTCGACTAGGGCTATGGCTACCTCATGGGCTGAAAGAGCTGCGGCTTCGCCTGAAGACATCTGCAAAGCGGCTACCTGGTCTTCATTGCATACCTTTATCAAGCATTATAGGCTGGACATATTCTCTTCATCTGAGGCTGAATTTGGGCGTAAGGTGTTGCAAGCTGTGGCCTGCTGAGTTCCCACCCTTTCTTTTTTACGGGGATCTTGATATATCCCAACTGTGAGTACTGCCACTATACGAAGGGAAAAACAGCAATTTTACTTACCGTAAATTCCTTTTTTCTTTGTATAGTGGCAGTACTGGCTTTCCCTCCACTTTTTGTATAGATTAAATGAATTTTGCATGATTCTGTCTCCGTTTGGGTTCTTTTTTATTACTGGCGAGTGTACAGGGCATACAGGATTTATGGAGGCAGCAGGCGGAGCACAGGCATAAAAACCGGAAGAAGGGGGAGCTTCTTGTCCCAGATAGGAAGGAACATCCCCAACTGTGAGTACTGCCACTATACAAAGAAAAAAGGAATTTACGGTAAGTAAAATTGCTGTTTTTCTTGAAGGATGCAGACTTCTTCCTGTACCACTGCTTGAAGAAGGTGTCTTCCAGAAACTGGGAGTTGAGCTTGACTCCATCCTCAACCCGAAAAGGCCCCACAAGCTCATCTTTGATGATACCAGCCCAAACCAGTACTCCACCTCCACCTTGCTGGCGTCTGAGTCAGACTGGAGCTCTCTGCCCTTTACCAATCCATCCATCTGGCCCATCAAGACTCACTCTCATTTCATCAGTCCATAAAACCTTAGAAAAATCAGTCTTGAGATATTTCTTGGCCCAGTCTTGACGTTTCAGCTTGTGTGTCTTGTTCAATGGTGGTCGTCTTTCAGCCTTTCTTACCTTGACCATGTCTCTGAGTATTGCACACCTTGTGCTTTCGGGCACTCTAGTGATATTGCAGCTCTGAAATATGGCCAGACTGGTGGCAAGTGGCATCTTGGCAGCTGCACGCTTGACTTTTCTCAGTTCATGGGCAGTTATTTTGCGCCTTGGTTTCTCCACACGCTTCTTGCGACCCTGTTGACTATTTTGAATGAAACGCTTGATTGTTCGATGATCACGCTTCAGAAGCTTTGCAATTTTAAGAGTGCTGCATCCCTCTGCAAGATATCTCACTATTTTTAACTTTTCTGAGCCTGTCAAGTCCTTCTTTTGACCCATTTTGCCAAAGGAAAGGAGGTTGCCTAATAATTATGCACCCCTGATATAGGGTGTTGATGTCATTAGACCACACCCCTTCTCATTACAGAGATGCACATCACCTAATATGCTTAATTGGTAGTAGGCTTTCGAGCCTATACAGCTTGGAGTAAGACAACATGCATAAAGAGGATGATGTGGTCAAAATACTCATTTGCCTAATAATTCTGCACGCAGTGTATTACTTGCCTGCAATAGGTATTTACTGTCAGTTGCACTGTCTACAAAAAATGTTGCATCATACATTACAAACGAGTGCAGATTATACAGGAAATGCTGTGTTAAATGTAATGTCTACACAACTGTCTGCAGTAAAACAGCAAAGGATTTAGGAAAAACATTCATTTGCCTATGGTATTTATATCTGCACATACATACATATTTATTTCAAAGTATACTTGGCACTCACCCCTTGTAACATATCATTTAGAAAGCTTGCCTTGGTGCAACCTGCATTTAAGTATAGTTGAAGGAAGAAGGGTACACTCTTCAGGTTTTTTCAATGTGATTTATTCAAATTTGACCCGGGACAAAATTTATGCAATAATTTTAATAAATCACATTGATAAGACCTGGAGAGTGCACCCTTCTTCCTTCAAATATATATATTAACCTTGAGCATACAGTCAGGTCCATAAATATTGGGACATCCACACAATTCTAATCTTTTTGGCTCTATACACCAACACAATGGGTTTGAAATGAAATGAACAAGATGTGCTTTAACTGCAGACTTTCAGCTTTAATTTGAGGGTATTTACATCCAAATCAGGTGAACGGTGTAGGAATTACAACAGTTTGTATATGTGCCTCCCACTTTTCAAAGGACCAAAAGTAATGGGACAATTGGCTGCTCAGCTGTTCCATGGCCAGGTGTGTGTTATTCCCTCATTATCCTATTTACAAGGAGCAGATAAAAGGTCCAGAATTAATTTCAAGTGTGCTATTTGCATTTGGAATCTGTTGCTGTCAACTCTCAATATGAGATCCAAAGAGCTGTCACTATCAGTGAAGCAAGCCATCATTAGGCTGAAAAAACAAAACAAACCCATCAGAGAGACAGCAAACACATTAGCTGTGGCCAAATCAACTGTTTGGAACATACTTAAAAAGAAACAACGCACCGGTAAGCTCAGCAACACCAAAAGACCCGGAAGACCACGGAAAACAACTGTGGTGGATGACCGAAGAATTCTTTCCCTGGTGAAGAAAACACCCTTCGCAACAGTTGGCCAGATCAAGAACACTCTCCAGGAGGTAGGTGTATGTGTGTCAAAGTCAACAATCAAGAGAAGACTTCACCAGAGTGAATACAGAGGGTTCACCACAAGATGTAAACCATTGGTGAGCCTCAAAAACAGGAAGGCCAGATTAGAGTTTGCCAAGAAACATCTAAAAAAAGCCTTCACAGTTCTGAAACAACATCCTATGGACAGATGAGACCAAGATCAACTTGTACCAGAGTGATGGGAAGAGAAGAGTATGGAGAAGGAAAGGAACTGCTCATGATCCAAAGCATCCCACCTCATCAGTGAAGCATGGTGGTGGTAGTGACATGGCGTGGGCATATATGGCTGCCAATGGAACTGGTTCTCTTGTATTTATTGATGATGTGACTGCTGACAAAAGCAGCAGGATGAATTCTGAAGTGTTTCGGGCAATATTATCTGCTCATATTCAGCCAAATGCTTCAGAACTCATTGGACAGCGCTTCACAGTGCAGAAGGACAATGACCCGAAGCAGACTGCAAAAGCAACCAAAGAGTTGTTTAAGGGAAAGAAGTGGAATGTTATGCAATGGCCAAGTCAATCACCTGACCTGAATCCGATTGAGCATGCATTTCACTTGATGAAGACAAAACTGAACGGAAAATGCCCAAAGAACAAGCAGGAACTGAATACAGTTGCAGTAGAGGCCTGGCAGAGCATCACCAGGGATGAAACCCAGCGTCTGGTGATGTCTATGCGTTCCAGACTTCGGGCTGTAATTGACTGCAAAGGATTTGCAACCATGTATTAAAAAGTAAAAGTTTGATTTATGACTCTTAAAGGAACACTATAGTCACCTAAATTACTTTAGCTTCATAAAGCAGTTATTATTATTATTATTATTATTATTATTATTATTGCCATTATAGTGTATAGATCATTCCCCTGCAATTTCACTGCTCAATTCACTGTCATTTAGGAGTTAAATAACTTTGTTTCTGTTTATGCAGCCCTAGCCACACCTCCCCCGGCTATGATTGACAGAGCCTGCATGAAAACAAAACTGGTTTCACTTACAAACAGATGTAATTTACCTTAAATAATTGTATCTCAATCTCTAAATTGAACTTTAATCACATACAGGATGCTCTTGCAGGGTATAGCAAGCTATTAACATAGCAGGGGATAAGAAAATCTTAATTAAACAGAACTTGAAATAAAGAAAGCCTAAATAGGGCTATCTTTACAGGAAGTGTTTATGGAAGGCTGTGCAAGTCACATGCAGGGAGGTGTGACTAGGGTTCATAAACAAAGGGATTTAACTCCTAAATGGCAGAGGATTGAGCAGTGAGGCTGCAGGGGCATGTTCTATACACCAAAACTGCTTCATTAAGCTAAAGTTGTTCAGGTGACTATAGTGTCCCTTTAATCTGTCCCATTACTTTTGGTCCCTTAAAAAGTGGGAGGCACATATACAAACTGTTGTAATTCCTACACTGTTCACCTGATTTGGATGTAAATATCCTCAAATTAAAGCTGAAAGTCTGCAGTTAAAGCACATCTCGTTTGTTTCATTTCAAACCCATTGTTTTGGTGTATAGAGCCAAAAAGATTAGAATTTTGTCGCTGTCCCAATATTTATGGACCTGACTGTATATCTACACACACATATTATATATATTAACTTGAGCAAGGCACTCAACATCTCTGCTGTATATTCCTTGCATGGGTGTTTAAGCTCCGGCCAAACAATTTAGAGAACCAAGTGAAAAGAGCACAACACAGGTGTTTGTCTTGAATATAATGCTTCTTTATTGAAGCGGACTAAGTGTACATTTACAACAGAATCGACGTTTCAGTCCCACAATGGACTTTTATTAAGATTCTTGAAACATTGATCCTACTGTAAATTTACCCTGATTCTGATTCAATAAAGTGGCATTAGATTCATGATAACAACCTGGGTAAGTGTTGTCTTCATTTGGTTCTCTCCCGCTCTCTCCAAAAATAAAATCAGGTTAAAAAAATAAATAATTAAACAAAAACAAAAAATGCTCGCCACTAGCCATTGGGAAGTGTAAAACTGAGCCTTAACGAGTAGAAAATCAACCATGTTGAGTGTGAAATGAGCTCCTCAAGCTTGCAAACATGAGCAACTTTTAAGGTCCGGTTAGACAATAAAATGCAACTATGTTCCGGAGTATTTTATGTTGAGTAATGATTAACAAGCCAAATATGCAATAAATTATTGGGAAACAGCTTTGATTTGCATACAGTGAGCAAAGGTTCAGAAAAAATAGCTAGGAGACCATTGCATCACCAAAATTTTAAGTTAAAAATTAATTCTATTATTTATTTATTTTTATAAGGACAGAATGCTAAATCCTCCAAACAGGAATGTAGTTGGCATCAGACTGTTTTTAAAACAGACTTTTTCCTAGAGATGTGTATACTAAATACATAGTGGAGGATATCATTACAGTAGATATTCCAAATGAATGGTGCTGTGGTGTGGTCCCCATGACGTAGGAGCTGATATGGTTTACCAACACAGATCTATTTGTATTAGCATGTATTTGCTACACAGCTTGCAATCAACATGTGTATGATTTTCCAAAAAATATTTAGAACAGACAGCAAATGTACTAAAGTAATTGGTAGAGAACTCCAGCTCGCAGAAGAAGTGTGAGAATATTTACTGAAAGGGGCAGCACCCTGTCCAGTTTCAGTGAATCTAATATTTACTAGAGGAGGCAAAAAAAGAGTTGAAATTTGTCTTTGTCTCCACTATTATGATTTAAACTTTGTAACTTAATTGCTAACTAACTTCATAGTATTTCTTTATGTAAACTTTTACTAAGGGATTCCGAATTCATTTTTCCCATGGAACCCTTTGACATAGTGTATCAATCAGTGCTGACATGACGGCCATTTTCCGGTAGAAGGTTCCACTGATGGGAGAAGTCTTATAGAACCTTTCAAAAAATGAAAATTTGTATCCTTGTGTATCAGTAAGAATACAGAATAGCTGTAACACCTGGCCAGGCTACCTAAAACAACAAATCAACCAACTTCTGTGGGCTAAATACCAGGGATTTTTAAACTTTTTTTCAAAAGTAAATTGCTAACTACCCACAGGAGTCATGATCATTGTGTGTGTGTATATATATATATACATACATACATACATACACACAGTATTATTATTTCCAACATGCAATGGATTCATACGGGCAGGGTCCTCTACCTGTTGCATCAGTCTGTTCTTATTATGTTCGTCTTTTTCCCAATTGTACAGCGCTGCAGAATATGTTGGAGCTTTATAAATGCCAGTAATAAATACAAAAATTTAACAAATCAATCAGACAATGGACAAATAACACAAATCTCTATAATTTAAGTATGAAGTGTGCTTCCTTGTTAGGGTATTCAGTCCACACAGGGTATTGTTGGTTACCCCTAGAGACACCTATTATGTACTACATTTCCCATGATATTCAATCTCCTCAATAGAGTGCAACAGGTTTTTCTGCATTGCTTATAAATGACATCAGGCGCTCAAATGATTTGGCATCAAAAGCCCAGAGGGTAATATTCTTTATGATATACGTGTACAATTTTTTTTTATCCCATTTATATAATAATTTCAAGCCAAATTAGATAAACATTTGATAAAATAAGGTCCTGCACAATGTCACACTTCTAAAGGATATAGTGTACACCACTCACCATAAACACAATACAAGCATTCTACATCAGGGGCTATAAATGTGATACAAGACAAAATGAAAACCAGCAGATATAATAATAATAATAATGTTCTCAACAGTTTGCTGTTTATGTTAAATTGTTGAAGTAAAGTTTGTATTCTAGATTCTGTTAGAGGAGATAATCTTGTTATTGAATAGCAATTTCCCCACAGAAGTTAATGTGATAACTGATATTCAATTACAAGAGATAAGTGAATATCAGGAAAGGGAATCTAGTCTTTGCAAGTCACATCTTAGTTAATTCCTCTATTAAATATCTCAAAGGGTCAAAACAGAAGCAGACATCACCCTCCTCTGCTCTCACACACTATGTAGCAGGTTGGCAGACTAAATAAGCCTCAGTGACTCTAGTGTTTGACTCACCCCAGCAACAGGTAACTGGATAGTAATGTTTGGGGCTCTACTACTCCAAAGGAGATGGAACCTTGTGAAACCGGTCTGTCAAATAAACAAGAACTCACACACACACCGCAGGAAACATGCATCTCTTCCTCTGTTTGTATTCAGCCATAACAAGTGCAATCACACACACACACTAAGTACAAACCCTGCACTGCCAGGGATCTCACTGTACCTTAGCCTGTGCTCCTGGAAAGCTGTGAGCCCGAGTGCAGAATCCCCTACTCACACTCAGACACTGTCACCACTGCGGAAGTGTGAGTGTTAAAAACAGAAACAGAACAATGAGTGACGACACCATGCGTGACTCACACCCTCTAAGATCAAAGCAAGCAGAACACAGAACACAGGTTGAACATTGAACAGAACTCCCTCTCCCCCCAGCCCCCCCTTTTTATTTTGGGGTGGGGGGAGAGGGGGGGGGGTGTTGTTATAGCATGATAGCCCAGAGGTAACCAGTGTCTTTGGGGTGGATGATGGGGAACACTTACATTCTATTAAAATGTGTGGTCTCATAGGATCAGGGAAAGACTATAAGTCTGCACTATGACACTCATGACGCTCAGCCTCAGCCAGTATAAATGACTTACCACGATTGAAGCTCTAGTCCAAATTTGCTGATGGGATGCACATCCCTTACAAGGAGAAGTTTTATGAAGTCAGCAATGAATGCATAGCAATCAGAATCTATTTTATTAGTACTAGTGATGACGAATGTACAACAATTGCGCCCTCTACCGGATATAAGAAATGGCGCACGTTTACTTGTTGGTTTATTTTTACTGTGACCTAAACGAGAAGAGCAAAAACAGACTTACCTCGATTGCCTCTGATTGGGTTGATAAGTGCTATATTTGTCTTCAACCTTTTACCACCACATTCCATCAATAGATTGCGCAAAAAATCAACTGACTGAGGATGTCTGCCTCACAAGTATGACTAAAATACTAAGAAACAAAAACACACACAGATAACATGTAAAGGAATCTGGGTGCTGAGTGGCTGTTTGTTATTTATCTATACAGAAAATATTTCACAAAACCAACATGAGGGTTACTTAATACCGGATTGTAGTCTATTTATTATATTTAAAACCAAATTGTACAATTTAAGGTAAAACAGACAAGCTCTGACTACAGCTGAGCCGGATGTATTTTTTCACATAAGCATGTTTTAGTTACATTTTGCAATTCTCTACAATTCAGTGTTTAAAAAAAAAAAGAAACAATGTATATATAGTGTATAAGTATTTCAATAAAATACTCTAAATTAAACGTACATTCTATAAAACAAAAGTTTTATTCACACATTGCGGAAAAATTCGGAATTATCAAAGGAGAAACCATATCCTGGACCCAGCCGTGGTTCCTCTTTCCAAGCTTCAGCACCATATGCCTCTATGTTCCTCAATGTCTTGTCTGGCCATGCATGATCCCTCTGACTCCTTAGTATCTAAGGCAGATAAAGCTACTCTGATAAAGATAATAACTGATTAGTAAAACTACCTGGCATCTGAAATAGTTATAACTGCAACAGGTGTCAAACCCAAAAACCTTGGCCATGAACTGCTGATCTGCAAGAAACGGTCACAGATTTAAGAACAGCCCACTGAATACCTTCCACTAATAATGAAGCCTTTACCCACAGTATGGGCACCCTAAAGGCCAAATGGAACATCTTTCAAATTGGATCCCTTGGGATATTTGTGTGCTTAAGCCAGGAACAACTGGACCTGACTGTTCTCAGTCCCTTTGGACAGAAGCACACAAAGGTTTGACTTTGACCGTTGAATCTCCTTTAGTGATTATTTATTATAGAAACATAGAAACATAGAATGTGACGGCAGATAAGAACCATTCGGCCCATCTAGTCTGCCCAGTTTTCTAAATACTTTCATTAGTCCCTGGCCTTATCTTATAGTTAGGATAGCCTTATGCCTATCCCACGCATGCTTAAACTCCTTTACTGTGTTAACCTCTACCACTTCAGCTGGAAGGCTATTCCATGCATCCACTACCCTCTCAGTAAAGTAATACTTCCTGATATTATTTTTAAACCTTTGTCCCTCTAATTTAAGACTATGTCCTCTTGTTGTGGTAGTTTTTCTTCTTTTAAATATAGTCTCCTCCTTTACTGTGTTGATTCCCTTTATGTATTTAAATGTTTCTATCATATCCCCCCTGTCTCGTCTTTCCTCCAAGCTATACATGTTAAGATCCTTTAACCTTTCCTGGTAAGTTTTATCCTGCAATCCATGAACCAGTTTAGTAGCCCTTCTTTGAACTCTCTCTAAGGTATCAATATCCTTCTGAAGATAGGGTCTCCAGTACTGTGTACAGTACTCCAAGTGAGGTCTCACCAGTGTTCTGTACAATGGCATGAGCACTTCCCTCTTTCTACTGCTAATACCTCTCCCTATACAACCAAGCATTCTGCTAGCATTTCCTGCTGCTCTATTACATTGTCTGCCTACCTTTAAGTCATCAGAAATAATCACCCCTAAATCCCTTTCCTCAGATGTTGAGGTTAGGACTCTATCAAATATTTTGTACTCTACCCTTGGGTTTTTACGTCCAAGATGCATTATCTTGCACTTATCCACATTAAATGTCAGTTGCCACAACTCTGACCATTTTTCTAGTTTACCTAAATCATTTTCCATTTGGCTTATCCCTCCTGGAACATCAACCCTGTTACATATCTTAGTATCATCCGCAAAAAGACACACCTTACCATCAAGACCTTCTGCAATATCACTAATAAAAATATTAAAGAGAATGGGTCCAAGTACAGATCCCTGAGGTACCCCACTGGTGACAAGCCCAAGCTTCGAATATACTCCATTGACTACAACCCTCTGTTGCCTGTCACTCAGCCACTGCCTTACCCATTCAACAATATTGGAATCCAAACTCAAAGATTGTAGTTTATTGATAAGCCTTCTATGTGCAACAGTGTCAAAAGCCTTACTGAAATCTAGGTAAGCAATGTCTACTGCACCACCCTGATCTATAATTTTGGTTACCCAATCAAAAAAATCAATAAGATTAGTTTGGCATGATCTCCCTGAAGTAAACCCATGTTGTCTCTGGTCTTGAAATCCATGTGTTTTTAGATGTTCAACAATCCTATCCTTTAACATGGTTTCCATCACTTTCCCCACTACTGAAGTAAGGCTTACTGGCCTATAGTTGCCCGACTCCTCCCTATTACCTTTCTTGTGAATGGGCACAACATTCGATAACTTCCAATCTTCTGGGACTACTCCTGTTATCAATGATTGGTTAAATAAATCTGTTAATGGTTTTGCTAGTACACCACTAAGCTCTTTTAATAGCTTTGGGTGTATTCCATCAGGTCCCATTGACTTATTTGTCTTTACTTTTGACAGTTGAAATAGAACCTCTTCCTCTGTAAACTCACGTGTAATAAATGACTCATTTATCCTTTTTCTTAACTGAGGTCCCTTTCCTTCATTTTCATCTGTAAATACCGAACAAAAATATTCATTGAGGCAGTCAGCTAGACCTTTATCCTCATCTACATACCTTCCTTCTTTTGTTTTTAATCTAACTAATCCTTGTTTTACTTTTCTTTTCTCATTTATGTATCTAAAAAAAGTTTTGTCCCCCTTTTTTACTGACTGTGCTATTTTCTCTTCTGTGTGGGATTTGGAAGCTCTTATAACTTGCTTAGCCTCTTTCTGCCTAATCTTATAGGTCATTCTGTCTTCCTCACTCTGGGTTTTTTTTATAATTACTAAATGCTAACTTTTAGTTTTTTACTATTTTGGCCACATCTGCGGAGTACCACAGTGGTTTCTTGAATTTTTTGCTTTCACTGACAAGCCTAATGCAATTTTCTGTTGCCTTCAGTAGTGCAACTTTTAAATAATCCCATTTCTTTTGGATTCCATATAAATTGCTCCAGTCTGATAATGACTCCTTTACACATATTCTAATTTTAGAAAAGTCTGTTTTTCTAAAGTCTAAAACTTTTGTTTTTGTGTGGTGTGACTCAGTCATTGTTCTTATATTAAACCACACTGACTGATGATCACTGGATCCTAAACTTTCACCTACAGTAATATCTGATACCAAATCTCCATTTGTTAACACTAAATCTAGTATGGCCTCTTTACGAGTTGGCTCCTCAACGACTTGTTTTAGAGACAATCCCAGTAGGGAGTTTAGAATATGTGTGCTCCTGGCACAAGTAGCTATTTTTGTTTTCCAGTTCACATCAGGAAGATTAAAGTCACCCATGATGATAACTTCCCCCTTCATTGTCATTTTAGCTATTTCTTCAACTAGTAGATTATCTAACTCTTCAATTTGTCCTGGGGGCCTATAAATCACACCTACACGAGTTACTGTGTGATTACCAAATTCTAACGTAACCCAAACGGACTCTATGTTCGCCTCACTAACCTTTATTAGGCTAGATTTTATGCTATCCTTTACATACAGGGCCACCCCTCCCCCTTTCTTGCATTCCCTGTCTTTTCTATATAAAGAGTACCCTGGTATTGCTATGTCCCAGTCATTTTTCTCATTATACCATGTCTCAGTAACAGCGACTAAATCTACACTATCAGTTGCCATTATTGCCACAAGTTCATGGATCTTATTCCCTAAACTGCGAGCATTTGTAGACATGACTCTAAGCTTATCATTTTTTAACACACTTGCTACAGGCACCTTCTGTCCTTGTTTTGGGGGACAATTGGATTGATGTTTTATCACCCTTTTGCCCCCCCCTCCTAGTTTAAAAACATCCTAGCAAAACCTCTGAACGGCTCACTGAGAACATTTGTTCCCTTTTGAGAAAGATGCAGACCATCTTTTTTGTACAGTTTATTTCCATTCCAAACAGAGCTACCATGAGCAATAAAGCCAAATCCTTGCTCCCGACACCATTCACCAAGCCACAAGTTAAAGTCCCTAATACGCATCCGCCCATCGTTCTGAGTGTTATGCACAGGCAGAACTTCAGAGAATGACAGTGTGGAAGCAACCTGCCGTATATCATTGGCAAAAACACTAAAAACTTCCTTAACCTCTGAAACCTCATTGCAAGCCAAGTCATTTATCCCTAAATGGACAAGTACATCCAATTCCCCTTCCTGCTTTGCTTGCTTAACAATATTACAGATACGTCTCCTGTCTCTGTGAGCAGTAGCTCCGGGAAGACACCTCACAAGACCACCATTGTCCATCTCCACACCTCTTATGATGGAATCCCCCAACAACAACTGCTTTCTATTAGGCCTCACCATAGTCTTCAAGCCTCTCTGCACAACACCACTAGCCTCAGTGCCTCTCTGCACAACACCACTAGCCTCAGTGCCTCTCTGCACAACACCAATAGCCTCAGTGCCTCTCTGCCCAACACCACTAGCCTCAGTGCCTCTCTGCACAACACCACTAGCCTCAGTGCCTCTCTGCACAACACCACTAGCCTCAGTGCCTCTCTGCACAACACCACTAGCCTCAGTGCCTCTCTGCACAACACCACTAGCCTCAGTGCCTCTCTGCACAACACCACTAGCCTCAGTGCCTCTCTGCACAACACCACTAGCCTCAGTGCCTCTCTGCACAACACCACTAGCCTCAGTGCCTCTCTGCACAACACCACTAGCCTCAGTGCGTCTCTGCACAACACCACTAGCCTCAGTGCCTATCTCCAGGACACCACTACACTCTGAAAGTGCAGAAAATGAATTATGTAGAACAACAGACTGTGCAATATGCCTTTTATCCACAACTCCAAGTCTACCAGATCCTACAGTAATCCATCTGCCATTCCTAGTATGTCTCTGCGGCAATGGCTTTGCAGCAGTTCCAGCCTGAATTTGTTTACCAGATAATTTACAAATCTCAGACTTCAAAAATACAATCTCCTGCCGCAAGATAGAGAACTGTCTACAGATTAGACAACAACCAAACCTCCAAAAAGTGGAACGTGAAACAAATGCAAAGCAACTATTACACTGAACTAAGTCTGCCATTCCAATGAGGTGAATAATTTAAATCAAACAAATTTTACCTTTTTTTTTTATTTATCCTCCTGAATACCTCAGATTACCTCCAGGTTATCTCCAGAATATCTCCAACCACACACACACTTAGAAGCAACACTCTCCAGAATATCTCCAACCACACACACACTTAGAAGCAACACTCTCCAGAATATCTCCAACCACACACACACTTAGAAGCAACACTTAGATGAAGCAACCAAGCTCTATTAGCCAAGCTAATGACAACAGCCCTTATATACTCCTCAAATCACCTCCCACTAGGAATGTTTAACACCTGGGCAGGCCTCTGCTTATTAGCAAACAATAGCTAATTTACACAGCAATCAATAGCAAGTAGCTACCTAATCAAATCAAATGCCTTATAATTACCAACAGGAAATCAAACCTTGTGCAATCAGTAACCTTTTCCTACAGATGAATCTTACCTGTAACAGTAAAAAAGAAAACTCTTAGCACAACTCTTAGACAGTTGAAGCTTCTGTAAAACTCTCCAGAATATCTTCAACCACACACACACTTAGAAGCAACACTTAGATGAAGCAACCAAGCTCTATTAGCCAAGCTAATGACAACAGCCCTTATATACTCCTCAAATCACCTCCCACTAGGAATGTTTAACACCTGGGCAGGCCTCTGCTTATTAGCAAACAATAGCTAATTTACACAGCAATCAATAGCAAGTAGCTACCTAATCAAATCAAATGCCTTATAATTACCAACAGGAAATCAAACCTTGTGCAATCAGTAACCTTTTCCTACAGATGAATCTTACCTGTAACAGTAAAAAAGAAAACTCTTAGCACAACTCTTAGACAGTTGAAGCTTCTGTAAAACTCTCCAGAATATCTCCAACCACACACACACTTAGAAGCAACACTTAGATGAAGCAACCAAGCTCTATTAGCCAAGCTAATGACAACAGCCCTTATATACTCCTCAAATCACCTCCCACTAGGAATGTTTAACACCTGGGCAGGCCTCTGCTTATTAGCAAACAATAGCTAATTTACACAGCAATCAATAGCAAGTAGCTACCTAATCAAATCAAATGCCTTATAATTACCAACAGGAAATCAAACCTTGTGCAATCAGTAACCTTTTCCTACAGACATGGGCGTAGGAACCGGGGGGGATGGGGGGGACGCATCCCCCCCAGCAAATCATACGGGGGGGACAGGTAATGGGGAAATCCCCCCCAGCTCCGCCGGCCCCCCTTTTGCTGCAGCCGCCCGAGCGCTCTGCAGAGAGCCTCAGGCGGCTGCAGCTCTGCCCGGGCGCAGCCAGAGGAGAGGGGCTGACAGGAGGGAAGCGCTCAGCGCTCCCTCCTGTCACTCCCTCAATGTAGCGTGGCCGAGCCCTGCATAGTCCGCCGGTACAGGGAGCATCTGTCTCCTGTACCCGGCCGGACTAAAAGGAAGTGAACACTGAGTGTGCACTTCCTGTTAGTCCGCCGGATACAGGAAACAAAAGCTCCCTGTACCCGCGGACAGTACACAGCTCGGCCACGCTACAACACAGGTAGGGGAGGGGGGAAGAAAGAAACAGGGAGGGAGGGGGGAAGAAAGAAACAGGGAGGGAGGGGGGAAGAAAGAAACAGGGAGGGAGGGGGGATAAAGAAACAGGGAGGGAGGGGATAAAGAAACAGGGAGGGGGGATAAAGAAACAGGGAGGGATGGGGGATAAAGAAACAGGGAGGGAGGAGGGATAAAGAAACAGGGAGGGGGGGGATAAAGAAACAGGGAGGGAGGGGGGATAAAGAAACAGGGAGGGAGGGGGGATAAAGAAACAGGGAGGGAGGGGGGATAAAGAAACAGGGAGGGAGGGGGGATAAAGAAACAGGGAGGGAGGGGGGGATAAAGAAACAGGGAGGGGGGATAAAGAAACAGGGGGGGATAAAGAAACAGGGGGGGTAAAGAAACAGGGAGGGGGGATAAAGAAACAGGGAGGGAGTAGGGGGGATAAAGAAACAGGGAGGGAGTAGGGGGGAGAAAGAAACAGGGAGGGAGTAGGGGGGAGAAAGAAACAGGGAGGGAGGGGGGGAGAAAGAAACAGGGAGGGGGATAAAGAAACAGGGAGGGGGATAAAGAAACAGGGAGGGAGGGGGGATAAAGAAACAGGGAGGGAGGGGGGGATAAAGAAACGGAGGGAGGGGGGATAAAGAAACAGGGAGGGAGGGGGGGATAAAGAAACAGGGAGGGAGGGGGGATAAAGAAACAGGAAGGGAGGGGGGATAAAGAAACAGGGAGGGGGGATAAAGAAACAGGGGGGGGATAAGAAACAGGGGGGGATAAAGAAACAGGGGGATAAAGAAACAGGGAGGGGGGATAAAGAAACAGGGGGGGGATAAAGAAACAGGGAGGGGGGATAAAGAAACAGGGAGGGGCGGAGAAAGAAACAGGGAGGGAGTAGGGGGAGAAAGAAACAGGGAGGGAGTAGGGGGGAGAAAGAAACAGGGAGGGAGTAGGGGGGAGAAAGAAACAGGGGGGAGACAGAAACAGGGAGGGGGGAGAAAGAAACAGGGAGGGGGGAGAAAGAAACAGGGAGGGAGGGGGGAGAAAGAAACAGGGAGGGAGGGGGGAGAAAGAAACAGGGAGGGGGAGAAATAAACAGGGAGGGAGGGGGAGAAAGAAACAGGGAGGGGGGACAGGGAGGGAGGGGGGGAGAAAGAAAGAAACGGGGGGGAGAAAGTGAGTGACAAGGGGGGGACAGAGGGAGAGAGGGGGAGAAAGAAACAGGGAGGGAGAGGGGGGAGAAAGAAACAGGGAGGGAGAGGAGGGAGAAAGAAACAGGGAGGGAGAGGGGGGAGAAAGAAACAGGGAGGGAGAGGGGGGAGAAAGAAACAGGGAGGAGGGGGGGAGAAAGAAACAGAGGGGGGGAGAAAGAAACGGAGGGAGGGGGGGAAAGAAACAGGGAGGGAGGGGCGGAGAAAGAAACAGGGAGGGAGTAGGGGGGAGAAAGAAACAGGGAGGGAGTAGGGGGAGAAAGAAACGGAGGGAGGGGGGGAAAGAAACAGGGAGGGAGGGGCGGAGAAAGAAACAGGGAGGGAGTAGGGGGGAGAAAGAAACAGGGAGGGAGTAGGGGGAGAAAGAAACAGGGAGGGAGTAGGGGGGAGAAAGAAACAGGGAGGGAGTAGGGGGGAGAAAGAAACAGGGGGAGACAGAAACAGGGAGGGGGGAGAAAGAAACAGGGAGGGGGGATAAAGAAACAGGGAGGGAGGGGGGAGACAGAAACAGGGAGGGGGAGAAAGAAACAGGGAGGGGGAGAAAGAAACAGGGAGGGGGGCAGAAAGAAACAGGGAGGGAGGGGGGGAGAAAGAAACAGGGAGGGAGGGGGAGAGAAACAGGTAGGGGGACAGGGAGGGAGGGGGGGAGAAAGAAAGAAACGGGGGGGAGAAAGTGAGTGACAAGGGGGGGACGGAGGGAGAGAGGGGGAGAAAGAGTGACAAGGGAGGGGGAGAGAGAGTGACAAGGGAGGGGGAGAGAGAGTGACAAGGGAGGGGGAGAGAGAGTGACAAGGGAGGGGGAGAGAGAGTGACAAGGGAGGGGGAGAGAGTGAAAAGGGAGGGGGAGAGAGAGTGACAAGGGAGGGGGAGAGAGTGACAAGGGAGGGGGGAGAGAGTGACAAGGGAGGGGGAGAGAGAGTGACAAGGGAGGGGGAGAGAGAGAGAGTGACAAGGGAGGGGGAGAAAGAGAGTGACGAGGGAGGGAGGGGAAGAAAGAGAGTGACGAGGGAGAGAGATTGACATCCATCACACACACACACACACAATCACACAATCATGCCACCCTTACACACACAGAAACACACAATTCATCCTTACACACACTCAATGCACCCCGTGCACACACACACAATCATGAAATCCTTACACACACAGAAACACACAATGCATTCCTTACACACACTCAATGCACCCCGTACACACACTCAATGCACCCCTTACAGACGCACACACTGCATCCCGTACATACACAGAATCACACCTTGCAGCCCTTACACATACAAACACAGATTCACACAATGCATTCCTTACACACATATCAGGACATCCCCTACACACTCCACCCCCTGTGAACAAACTCATTGGTGGAACGTGAAGGTGGACCCTGGGACCCAGACCTTGAGCTGTGTAAAGGGCCCCCAAAAAATGGAGCTGATTCCCGTTCTCACAGAACATTGATTTTTGGGACCACAGTTACAAACAGCCTCCAGAGAGCCTATTCTACACCAGACCAGTTGAGCCAGACTGCAGCTAGAGTCCATCATCATCCTCATCTGGTTGTAAGTAGGAAATCTATCATATTATTCGTGGCACTAATCTCTAATTTACCTCACATTAAAGAAACACTATAGTCCCCAGAACCACTGCAGCTTAATGTAGTGGTTCTGGTGTCTATAGCCTGTCCCTGCAGACCTTTTAATGTAAACACGGCGGCACTCCAGCACTGGCGTTAGTTAACATGGCAGAAAAATAATTGGAAAGGGTTAGGGGGGCTACTAATAAGGATAGGGGGAGAGGGGTAGGTAGAAAAATAATTGGAAGGGTTTAGGGGGCTACTAATATGGATGGGAGGAGGGGGGAGGTAGAAAAATTATTGGAAGGGGTTAGGGGAGTACTAATATGAATGGAAGAGGTAGGGTGGGTTATAATATGCATGGAAGGGGTTAGGGGGTACTAATATGCATGGAAGTGGTTATGGGGTACTAATATGCATGGAAGGGGTAGGGGGTTAAAATGCGTGGAAGGGGTAGGTGGGGTTCTTTTGTGCATGGAAGGGGTATGGGTGGTTCTAATATTCATGGGAAGGGTAGGGGTGGTTCTAATCAGGAGGATCCCGGCGCTGTATACGGGTAAGTAAAACCCCTTCCTTGTAGTGACCCTTTAATGTTATTATTTAATCATTTATATAGCGACTGCAAATTCCGTAGCGCTGTACAATGGGATAAACAACTCCTAGTTTACAGAATAAGAATATACCCGGCGAGTAAAAATGCTATCCCCCCCAGATTTTTTTGGGTTCCTACGCCCATGCCTACAGATGAATCTTACCTGTAACAGTAAAAAAGAAAACTCTTAGCACAACTCTTAGACAGTTGAAGCTTCTGTAAAACTCTCCAGAATATCTCCAACCACACACACACACACACTTAGATGAAGCAACCAAGCTCATGACAACAGCCCTATATACTCCTCAAATCACCTCCCACTAGGAATGTTTAACACCTGGGCAGGCCTCTGCTTATTAGCAAACAATAGCTAATTTACACAGCAATCAATAGCAAGTAGCTACCTAATCAAATCAAATGCCTTATAATTACCAACAGGAAATCAAACCTTGTGCAATCAGTAACCTTTTCCTACAGATGAATCTTACCTGTAACAGTAAAAAAGAAAACTCTTAGCACAACTCTTAGACAGTTGAAGATTCTGTAAAACTCTCCAGAATATCTCCAACCACACACACACTTAGAAGCAACAAAATTAAAGAAGAAACATCCTTAGGTTGTCTAACTAAGGGACAACCATAAGGAAGAGAACCCAGTCCAATTCCGTAAATGTTTGTAAGGAAAATAATAAATAACTTTATTGAGAAATATAGTAAAATGTATACATAAAATACAAATCTAAATAGATAGAGAATTGCCCACCATCAGAAATAGGAAAAGTGGCTAAAAAGTAGCCTACTATGTATATATATTCCTTCTAACCAGAAGGGAAAATACTAAATGATGCTGGAGTTACTCCTGGGAAACACCCACAAGGGTATATTAATCCAGACTCTATCTATAATAGAAAAAACACACAAAAACTAAAAAGTAAAAACTAATGGTAACCAATCTCAATAGTGAGAGCCAGAGAGAACTGTGGAGAGACCAAGCACAATACAGAAAGTGGCTAGAATAGTAGCCTACTAAAGAAAAATGCTCCCTTTCAAAACAAGAAAGGAGATATATTAACTGGTGCTTGGGCTGAGGGTATATAAAAGCAGTGAGAGAGGAGGGGAGAAATAAAGGAGAGAGGTAATTATAAAGGCAAATAGGTAACGTATACAAAACAACCATGAGACATATATGCCTCTCCCCCCACTTGCCAACTCCCAGTTACCGATCACTCTCTGTGCTAAACCCTATGCTCCTAAGAAAACACCTTCGAGGGTGTTCTAATCTTAGCTCAAAGCTAGAGAAACAGTGGAGAGACCAAGCACAAAATAGGCAGTGGCTAAAATAATAGCCTACTAGAGAAAATGCTACCTTTCTAAACCAGAAAGGAGATTAACTAACTGGTGCTTAGGCTTAGGGTATATTAAAGGCAGTAAGAGAGAAGGGGAGAAATAAAGGAGAGAGGTAATTGTATAGGCCGATAGGTATATATAAAACAACCATAAGATATAAACCTCTCCCCCCCACTTGCAAACTCCCAGCAACCGATCACTCTCTGTGCTAAACCCTATGCTCCTAAGAAACACCTTCGAGGGTGTTCTAATCTCAGCTCAAACTAGCAATAGTTAGGGTCCAAAAGGTTAAATTAGTGTAAGATCATCCGTGCAAGGTGCTCAAATCGTGAGTAAGGTGATGGCTAAAACCCAAGAAGCAACACTTAGATGAAGCAACCAAGCTCTATTTATAGATTTATAGATGAGCTTATTGAGCTATTAGAAACTAACTAAATACCGTCAAATAAGGTACACTGAAAACAGGGGGGTATCCCCTAATAGAAATGGACAAAGAGTTTGAGAAATAGTGTACCAAGAGAGTATTGGGAGAAAGCAACTAGTGCCTGTGCTACATAATAACCACACAAAATTTTTTTATGAAAGTCTGAAGCACGAGTTAAAAAGACCAAAGGTGAGAAAACAAAAAAGAATTTATTGAATACTAAATAGTAAAAAGAAAATTACAATAATTCCAAAAGTACTCAACCAAAGTACAGTGGGAGAAAAACCAAAAAGAATAATAATAAATAATAATAAATAAATACAAAATGTTCTATTGATACGTGTATCAGTGAGACACACAACTGATTTACTAAAGATGCATGCTTCAGTTCAGTTTCAATATGACAGAATGATAAAAGATACATGTATCAATGTGTCTCAGAGTAATGAGATGAATGTATCAATAAATGAATCTAATATTAAAGCAGTATAGTAATCTGCAAAATTAACTCTACTGTGCTGAAAATATAAGGGTAATAAATACCAGCACACGTCTGTGCTAATGGGAAGACCTAGGCTAATGTGATGAAAGGGGAGTAGATGGAGTGCAGGAAAATGTCAGGGTGGCAAATAGTGCAAGCATATGATTGCTAGATACTTGTCAAAGATCACAAAGAATTTCACTGTTGAAGCTGAAATAGCGATGTGGAGACTACAGGTCTAAGCATATATGTATAGTCAGTTAAGCCAATCCTGCTTAGTATGACCGTATAAGCTACAAGCGTATAAATACTTCTAGCTAAAGACAATTGTCAGTAGCTATCAGTATAAAGACTGTGAGTCCTAACATATAGGTGGTTAGGTGTAGTGAAGGTGATACCTATCGGTGGTAATGTAGTTCTGCATATATGGCAGTCAGAACTTGCAAGCATTGAATGCTAGATACCACTGCATATAAAACCGGCAGGACTACAAGCGTATGAATGCTAAATACTATTAGAGGCTGACATAATAGTAACGGCGTCTGATGGTTTGTGCCGTAATTATTGATAATGTTGATACTAGGCAATCTAATAGCGTACTGAAATTCTAATGGAACGATCTTAATTGTGAAATGGCAGGTGCAGTTTGTAGTTAACTGATAGGACCTGTAGCCAACACACAAAATTATAGCAGTGGAAGTAGTTATAGCAGGAAAGATAGAAATGATGGAAATGCTAGTACGGTGAACTCCGCACTAACAGCTCACCCCCGTGCCTTCAAGGGCACCTAAAGTAATCCAATGCAAATACAGTCTGATGAATTGTGATATAAAAGGTACTAGAGAGGGCTAAATCAACTCCACACTAACTACTCTTCCCCGTGCCTTCAAGGGCACCTAAGTCTTCCCATGCTAGGGTATAATCTAAATAGAAGGAGGACAGATAGAGTTGCTGTCATTCCCTGGTTAGAAAAGCCCCTGACGCGCGCGTTTTGCCCGACTTGGCTCTATTGAGCCATTAGTTTGTGTCCTCCTATCACGAGGAAGGTGTGTTCAAATTATAATGACCCTTTCTGTCTGCTTTAATATGTGGACACTTTTTATTTCTCACTTTTGGTTTCTTGTATTTGCCATGTACTTTCTCTTTTTTCCATGTCTCCTAAGGAACTTGTATATTGAATTAATAAGTGCATTAACCAAATTAACTGACCTTTTTTTATCACTGTTTATGCTAATTAACCCCTTAAGGACTGGACTGTTTTTGCGATGTTGTACATTTGCCACCAGGCATCTTTTTACACTTTTGTGGTGTTTGTGTTTAGCTGTAATTTTCCGCTCTCTCATTTACTGTTCCCATACAAATTATATATTGTTTTTTTCAGGACAAAAGGGGCTTTCTTTACATACCATTATTTATATAATCTCATGTAATTTAATTTTTAAAAAATGAAAAAATATGATGAAAAATTTTAAAAAATACATGTTTTTTTACTTTTATGTGAAAAATCTTTTACTCATCTACAAAAGCGAATGAAAAAAACTGCTAAATAGATTCAAAATTTTGTCCTGAGTTTAAAAATACCCAGTGTTTACATGCTTTTTGCTATTTTTTTTGCATGTTATAGGGCTATAAGTACAAGTAGGATATTGCGGTTTCAAAACATACATTTTTAAAATGTATCAACAGTGACATTGTAACACTATTATCTGTCATAAATCGCTGAATAACACCCCACATGTACATATTTTTTTTAAAGTAGACAACCCAGGGTATTCAATATGGGGTATGTCCAGACTTTTTTAGTAGCCATTTAGTCGCAAACACTGGCCAAAGTTAGCGTTCATATTTGTTTGTGTGTGAAAAAAGTAAAAAACTAAATTGAACGCTAATTTTGGCCAGTGTTTGTGACTAAGTGGCTACTAAAAAAGACTGGACATACCCCATTTGCAATACCTTGGGTTGTTTTCTTTCGCAAATGGTATGCCATCATGGGGGTAATTCTCATTCCTGGGCTACCATACGCTCTCAAAGGCAACATAACCAACCTGGCCATTTTCAATTTAAAAATATTTGACCCATATATTTGACCTTGTAACTTTCAAAAACGCTATAAAACCTGTACATGGGGGGTACTGTTATACTCAGGAGACTTTGCTGAACACAAATATTAGTGTTTCAAAACTGGAAAATGTATCACAACAATTATATCACCAGTAAACGTGCTGTTTGTGTGTGAAAAATGCAAAAAAAGTCACTTTCACTGACAATATCATCGCTGTGATAGGTTTTACTGTTTTGAATCACTAATATTTGTGTTCAGCAAAGTCTCCCGAGTAAAACAGTACCCCCCATGTACAGGTTTTAGGGTGTCGTAGAACGTTACAGGGTAAAATACAGTGCTAGCAAATTAAATTCTCTGGTCTTTCGGCCTGGGATGGCAGGCAGGTCCCTTAAATTGCAATCAATAAAATAACTTAATTATGTAAAAATATTACATAAATACGCACGTAGAATTTAAATATATATGCATATTTATATATTTGAAGTCTACGTGTATATTTATATAATTATTTATGTAATTTTGTATATGGACATATGAATAGTTCGTATTCTTTTTATTTATTTATATATACATATATATATATATATATACAATTTCATTCTAAGTGTATTTTGATATAAATATATATATATATTAATATCAAAATACAGTTAGAATAACATTTCGGATAGATATATAATTTTTTTTGAAATTTTATTATTATTTTTACATGTTTAATTTAATTTAAATTACTTATTATTTGTATTTTATAATAATATATATATACAATATATATAGTTATTATATATATTATATATATACGTGTGTAATTTAATTATAAGTGTATTTTTATATTAATATATGTACATATTAATATAAAAATACACTTAGCATGACATTATATATATGATATATAGACATATATTATATAGGTATAATATATGTCTATATATCATATATATACACATATATAATAATATTTTTTTTTTTATTAACATTAACTTTATTTTATTTTTAGGATTTTACACATGCAGGGAGACTGCCTGTCAGCACAGACAGTCCCCCTGCAGGCAGACACATGGACACCTATTGTGACCATGTGGTCGCCCTGTTGGGCGATCACATGGCCCCAGGGGTCCTAATCCGCCATGGGGAGACTGTCTGGGCTGCAGGCAGTCTCCCCACAACGGGAGCACCACCGATCGCCGCCGGGGGAACGACGGCGATCGGGTAAGTACATTTTAAATTTAGGACGGTTCAGGACCGTCGTCGGTCGGCAAGGGAAAAATGCAGATGATGGTCCTGAACCGTCTAGCGTCCTCAAGGGGTTAATTTTGTAATTTCACATTTATTGATTATGTGTGTATATAAATGTTCTCTTGTTACTGTGTTGTTAGCTTGATAAAGACCTGGGCAGGGCCTCCATCAGAAATTGTGGGGCCCCTAACGCAGCTCAAGGTCTGGGCCCCCTTGTGCCCGCCTCCAAGCCCCGCCTCCAAATCCCGCCCACAGGAATACACACACACAGACACAAAAGGCACAGACACACACACAGAAAGATACACACATACTAACAGACACAAATACTGACACAGACATACACAGATACACACACACACACACTGACGTACATACATACTCACATACAGACATACATACATATTGACAAACAGACATACATACAAACTGACATACAGACATACATACACATAAATACATACTGACATACATACATAATGGCATACATACACATACATACTGATATACATACATACAGACACACAGATATATACATACACAGATACATACAGACATACTGACATACACACAGACATATATATACATACACAGACATATATACATACTGACAAACACACACACACACACACACAGACATACTGACATACACACAGACAGACATACATGCATACATACATACTGACACACACACAGACATACATACTGACATACACACACACAGACATACATACATACTTGCAGACACATACACACTGACAAACAGACATACATACAGACATATATACATACTGACACACACGTACAGATAGACACATACACATACATACAGACATACTGACATACACTGACATACATGCATACTGACAAACATACATACACACACACAGACATACATACTGACATACACAGACATACATACTGAAATACACACAGACATATACATACTGACACACACACAGCCAGACACAGACAGACATACATACACACACAGACATACATACTGACATACACAGAGAGACATACATACTGACACACACAGACATACATACACAGACATATATACATACACAGACAGACATACATACTGACACACACACAGAGAGACATACATACTGACACACACACAGACATACATACACAGACAGACATATATACATACACAGACAGACATACATACTGACACACACAGACAGACATACATACTGACATACTGACACACAAAGAGACATACATACTGACATACACAGACAGACATACATACTGACACACACACAGACAGACATACATACATACTGACACACAGACAGACATACATACTGACACACACACAGACAGACATACTGACATACTGACACACAGACATACATACTGACATACTGACACACAGACAGACATACATACTGACATACTGACACACAGACAGACATAC
Organism: Pelobates fuscus; assembly: GCF_036172605.1. Lineage (NCBI taxonomy): Eukaryota > Metazoa > Chordata > Amphibia > Anura > Pelobatidae > Pelobates > Pelobates fuscus. Next base: position 87,505,303 of record NC_086322.1, read on the forward strand.
CTCATTTATCAGCCACCCTCCTCTTACCTTTAAGTTGCAGTAGGGTGGCTGGGGATGATGGGAGTGGATGCCTCTGCCCTCTGGTGTGCTCTCCTCCGCTCTCTTTCTGCTCTGCCTCTCCCCCCGCGCGGAGTAAGCTGGGAGGAAGTGACTTCCTCCCAGCAGCCCTTGCGGTTTGGCCGCAATTTTTTATTTTTTTTTAAAGGGGCCCGGTCGCACAATTACTCGGCTGCAGCGCTGACCGGGCCCCTGAAGATATAGGGCCCATCGGGTGGCCCTAAATGCTTGGGCCACCTGATGGGCCCAGTTTTGCCGCTTCACGTGGGGCCCGGGCGGCCGGGCCCCCTAGGGCTGCCGGGCCCGTGACAACCATTATGGTTGTCACCCCCTGATAGCGGCCCTGGACCTGGGTACAGGTCGAAACGTTGCGGATCCAATAAAACTGCCTTGAACATATCACAGTGAGTGCCTGAGATTTTTTCTTTTATGTGGATTATAAGGGGTATGCTGAACCATGCTTAGTGCACCCTGTGTTGATGTCTGTGATTGAGTGCAACCCACCTCTTTACTTTTAATACGTGGCTTGCACAGTCACACACTCTCTAATTCCCTCCCCCCTCCCCCCATAAAAAAAAAGAAACAAAATGCAGAAGAAAAAAAAAAGGCAAAACTCTCTCTCTCCCTCCCTGTAACACACACTGAAAAGCAATGTGGCTCCCCAAGTTTGCAACAAGTAAAGTACAATAAATGTAATGCAATTTATCTCTCTCAGTCTCTTGTGCTATCACAAGTAGTCTAGTCACATGAATGCAAGCCAACACTCTGACAGCCTGATTTATATACTATCCCACCTCAATGACTCTGTGTGCCTTCATTGGCCAAATGTCAGTGACAAAATCACAATTAATAACGTCAATCACAAAAATGTGGAAAGGGAATAGTGAAACCGGATTGGGCAAGCAAGTATTACATTGCACAAAAGGAATTAGCTTATTGGTCAAGATTCCGGTCTTCATTCACGTAATTTTACCTCCCTCTCTCTTATTTTGCCAATTTCCGAACCACTTTGGAGCTTCGGCACTTCCAAACTACCGAACTTTGTCGCTTCGGAACCTTGTAAGCATCCGAATGGCATGAAATTCGTACAAATGTACATGTGGAATGAAACTAATTGCATATGTCTAGTTTCTGCTGAGGTTCCAGTTCCGGTTCCTATTTAATCATTCACTCTCACGGTTCACACCGTGCCATCCAGATGGCCAGGTGTGGCTGCCCCACAGGTGCCAGACAGGGGATTTGAACTGTGGCCTAATCCTGTGGTCTTACCTCTGAGCCACAATTCAGCTCATGTATTAGCCTGAAGTCCAATCTTGCTTTATCTCCAGCACCAGGGGGCTGGAATTTACCTGTGGCAGCTCCTGTCAATCTCAGTCCACCTGAAGCAGATGTCTATTTGCCCTGAGGGCAGTGTCAGTTTATTGACTCTGGTTTTGTTATTTGGTTCCGGTTATTGTGTATCTTGATCCAGTATTCTCCAGACTGCTTCTGGCTTCTGACCTTGGTTTATTTCTTTGTTTCCTCTGATATCTGGCATCCTCTGACTACGGCTATTCCTCAACTATTCTTCAGCTTGTCCTTGCCTGTACTGCGACTTGAAACACTATTCCTGCAAAGCCCCCGTGCACAGATTCACAGTCCAGGTGGCTTCTTACCTGGTCACCTTGGACTGTGTTTATTTGCAAGGGTGAGTGAATATCTCTGCGCTTCAGACTTCCACCTCAGGTAAGCTGTGACATTCACTAACTTTGGCTGCTGCCTGATATTGGTCGAACGGTTGTGTTCATGGTGAGCTAACCACCTTCATAGACCTCACCTTTACCTATAACCCGGGTCTTTAACTTGTTTACTCAATTCTTACTATCGGTTAATTAGCTTTATAGTCACCCACATCTTATATCAGTCTTGGACACACTATGGCTACTATATTAATATTCAGTAATACTGAAATATTTCCGTGGTAAATATTTGATGTTATCTGTGGTTTTATAAATCAGCCCATAGGCACTTTCTAGCTCATGCAGATAAAAGAGTAATTTATACAATTATACCAGCCAGTGTTAAACATCGTGGTCTGAGATGGCATGTTACATGTCACTTGCAATGCACATCTTTGACAGAAGCTCCCATGCCAGGGCCTTTTTGGAGAGGCTTGAAGGCCAGTCTCTTTCCTACAGACTATAGGCCTGGTCCCTAGAGCCCCTGTTAGAGGTCTGTGACAGCAACAATCAATGTACAAACTATTCATTGTCACTTCAGAACTCAGCAGCACACTTAGTAGGCTGAATGGAAGTATGTGCATTTACATACAGGATCGCTCAAGCACTTCAGACTGTTATGACTTAACAAACTGCAGTGCCTGAGGTCTCCTACTATGAAAAAACCCTTCCATTAACCTGATACTTCCCCCTATCGTTAGTGGTGACCCCCAATAATGTCATGGGTTTTAAAATCAGAGTACCACTTTGAGGCTTCGCCTAGGTCTTTTCCTTCAGACCCAGCCAAGATAGGTTATTTCATGAGTCAGTTGACTGACAAGGCTTTGGCATGGGCCAACCCTTAATGGGAAAGCGAGCGTTCTATAGCTTATAACTACAAGGAATTTATAACTACAAGGGTTTAAGCTAGCTTTTGAACCCTTTGGGAAGGAGAAATCCGCTGCTAAAGCCTTGATGCGCATAAAGCAGGGTAATCGTTCAGTATCAGATTATGCCATAGAATTCCGTACATTGGCTCACAATGTCAACTGGACCAACAGTGGCTTGGTTACAGCATTTGCAGAGGGACTGTCTGAAACCTTATTAGACGAAACAGCCGCTAAAGACTTACCTGAGGAGTTAAACAAGTATATCGCAAACATGATGCACATAGAGAATAGGCTGAGGGAAATGGAAAAGACTAAAAGCAAACCTAAGTGCTTCTCTATTACCTTGGCTCCTCATTTTTCTTATTCTCATGCTACTTCCCAACATGATCCTGAACCCATGCAGTTAGGAGTAACTAAACTATCAGAGGCTGAGAAGCAATACAGGAGAGGTGAGGGATTGTGTCTGTATTGTGGCAAACAAAGTCATCTACGTTTATCATACCCCATCTGTCCGGAAAACGTACGCACCTACTACGCCTCATAATAGATTCCTGCTTCCTATCTCTCTATCTTGGGGTGGTACTGTGTTTACCACCAAAGCTCTTATAGATTCTGGAGTTGCCAAAAATTTTATTGATGCTGAATATACTCACTTGTATAAAGTACCACTAAGAAGCAGAACAATACCTTTGGCCGTTGAGGCCATAGATGGTGGGTCCCTGAGGAATCCTTTGATTACCCAGGAAACATGTTCCATTAATCTATCCATAGATGTTTTGAATAAGGAATCTATTGTTTTCCAGGTTATATCCTCACTTTCCTGTCCTGTTGTCTTAGGTTTCCCTTTGTTTTCTTTACACAATATTGATTAGTTTCAGTGGTAAGTATATGCAGATAAAGGTATATACAACCTTTTAAACCCATCAATACTATTAATCTTCCCAATACGTGTCTGTTAAAGAGGTGTTTAATAGAATCCTTGCCACCATACATACCTTAGGACTAAGGTGTGGCTGTAGGCACATTAATAGTATTGATGGGTTTAACAGGGGGGGGGGCAAATTTCATGGAAGGAACCTTAAGTTTGATATGGTGTGTGGATAACCACACTTTGTCACCTGGATGATAGACAGGATTGGCACCCCGTTTCTTGTCAGCTTAGACTTTCGCACATATCGAAGCCTTTTGCAGAGCTGAATGAACGGAATCCCAAGTATCATGAATAGATTCTAAATGGGTGTTTAAAGTGGGAATGTCCGTGTCTGAGAATTCAGAAGGGAAAACTGTGGGGTGATAACCCTGATTTACAAAAAATTTACTATGATTTGAAGATTCATGAGTCGCGTTTTTCCTGGCGAACTCAGCCATGGGTAAGAGCTCATACCAGTTAGACTGATTGGCATTGATAAAACAACGTAAATAGGATTCTAAAGACTGATTGTCTCTCTCTGCTGCTCCATTTGTTTGAGGATGATATGCTGACGAAAAGGAGAGTTCGATACCCAACTGTTTACAAAAGGAACGCCAAAACCTAGAAATAAATTGGGTACCTCTGTCAGACACTATGTTTTTGGGCACTCCGTGCAACCGAAAGATCTCTCTCAAGAATATCTGAATGAGATCTTGAGCAGATGGTAATTTTTTAAGAGGAATAAAATGTGCCATCTTTGAGAATTTATCGATGACCATAAGGATTGTATTAAACCAGTTTGAACTGGGTAGATCCACAATAAAATCCATGGCTAAATGGGTCCATGGAGCATTAGATATAGGCAGAGGTTGTAACAGTCCAGGAGGTGATTTAGGAGGTACTTTAGAAATGGCACATATTTGACATGCCCCCACATAATCTTTGATATCGTTCCTAAGAGTAGACCACCAAAACCTCCTGGAGATAGCAGAGAGGGTTTTATGGACTCCAGGATGACCTGCTGTGAGATTATCATGGAATAAATCAAGTATCTTTTTTCTTAATGGAGGTGACACATACAGTTTATCCGGAGGTTTTCCCATGCGTGCCTGAGTTTGATCTGCTATTATGGCACAGAAAAGTGGAGAAGACACTTCGGAAACTGTGGTGGCAATGAGGCATTCTGGAGGTATGATAGGAAATATCTCCTGTTCAGGAGCGTCATCTGTCTCAAACTGTCTAGACAGTGCATCTGCCTTTGTGTTCTTGGTCCCAGGTCTATAAGTAATTACGAAATTGAATCGGGAGAGGAACAATGACCATCTAGCCTGACGAGAGGACAATCTCTTTGCGTCCCCAATATAAGTCAAATTCTTATGATCGGTAAAGATCAAAAGTGGCTCTTTGGAACCTTCCAAGAGATGCCTCCATTCCTTAAGGGCAAGTACAATGGCCAAAAGTTCCCTATTCCCTATGTCATAGTTCTTCTCTGCAGGTGTGAGTTTGCGAAAGAAAAATCCACAGGGATGTAAAGGCGCATCAGGACTTTCTCTCTGAGACAGAATGGCTCCTACTCCTGTTTCTGACGCATCCACTTCTAGAATAAATGGCTTGGTTGGATCAGGATGGGTCAGGACAGGAGCTGAGGAAAATAAAGATTTTAACTGTTCAAATACCTCTCTTGCTTATTTGGGCCATGATTTGCAATTTGCTCCTTTTTTGGTTAGGTTGGTTATAGGAGAAATTACAGAAGAAAACCCTTTAATAAATTTGCGGTAGTAATTTGCAAAACCTATAAAGCGTTGTGTAGCTTTAAGGCCCTTGGGCAACGGCCACTGTAAGACTGCCTCCAGCTTGCGGGGGTCCATCTGGAAACCGGACGGAGATATAACATATCCAAGAAATTGTATCTCCGTTTGGTCAAACTGGCATTTCTCCAGCTTACAGTAGAGACCGTTCTTTAACAGGGTTTTGAGTACTATTCTCACATGTTCGTGATGTGTCTCTAGGTCTGGGGAATAGATGAGAATGTCGTCTAGGTACACTAAAACGAACATGTGGAGGTACTCTCTTAGGACATCGTTAATAAAATCCTGGAATACCGCTGGAGCGTTGCATAATCCAAACAGCATAACCAGGTATTCGTAATGTCCCATTCTAGTATTAAATGCGGTCATCCACTCGTGACCGTCCTTAATCCTGACTAGATTGTACGCACTTCTGAGATCGAGCTTAGTGAAGACTCGAGCTCCTTTCAACCTGTCGAATAACTCTGATATAAGGGGAATAGGATAGGCATTTTTTATCGTAATCTTATTTAAACCCCTATAGTCTATACAGGGGCGTAGGTCTTCTTCTTTTTTAAAGACAAAGAAGAACCCAGCCCCGGCGGGTGAGGAGGACCTACGGATATGACCCTTTCTGAGAGCATCCTTTATATACTCCTCTAAACAAACGTTTTCTTGGGGGGATATAGCATACACTCCTCCCTTTGGAGGCATAGTACCTGGTAATAAATTTATGGCACAGTCATAGGGTCTATGTGGTGGCAACCCCTCCGACTGGGCGTTGTTGAACACCTCCTTTAAGTCCAAATACTGCGGTGGTATTTGTGTGGTCAGGGTAGGTGCAATGGGAACATTGATGGTACCAATTGGTTGTGGCATCTGCTTTAAGCAAACACCTCTGCATCTCTCACCCCAACTCACAATCTCTCCTTCAACCCAATCTAAACGTGGATTGTGTTTCTGGAGCTAAGGGAAACCGAGTATTATCGGACATGTAGGTGAAGATATGATTTGAAAAACCATCTCTTCAGAGTGAAGAATACCCACTGAGACAGTGATTGGCAGAGTTTCGTGTGTGATGAGAGGCTGGGTAAGAGGCCTTCCATCAATAGCCTCTACTGCTATGTGTCTCTTCTTCTGTCTTAAGGGCAGGAGATACTTTGCAGAGAATTCTTTGTCTAGGAAATTCTCCGCTGCCCCAGAGTCAATCATAGCCTCACACTGTACAGCGGTTTTCTTAAAAGACAAGGTAACTCTGACAAGGAAACGGTTCTTAGTCAATTTAGGGGACATATACATCACACCTAAGGTCGGTCCCCGAACTGGCCGAACTGGACATGAAAATCTTTGATGTCCCTTCTTGCCGCAATACATACATAACCCTTCATTACATCTGTGTTGTCTCTCTGCCTCAGTGAGTTTAGCAATACCCAATAGCATGAGTTCAGGTTCTGGAGGTGGAGCTTGGCAAATCACCACTGGGTTAGAGAAACGAGGGGCTATGGACAAGTTAAGACGTCTATTACGTTGTTTGTTTTTCTCTCTTTCTCTGAGCCTGTTATCGACATCTATCATATAAGCAATAAAGTCATTTCGGTTAACCGGAAGGTCTCTAGCTGCGGTCTCGTCCTGTATACTCTCAGCTAAACCTTCTGAGTAAGCAGCCACCCAAACCACTATTGGTCCAGTCAACCTTGGACGCCAATGTTCTGAACTCTATGGCGTAATCGGCTACAGAGCGAGTGCCTTGTTTTATCCTCATTAGGGCTTTGGCAGCGTTCTTTTCTCAGCCTTTAGGTTCAAAAGTAGCCTTAAATGCTGTTAGGAAGACACTGTAATCATGAGCTACGGCGTTTCCACTCTCCCATAAGGGGTTAGCCCAGGTTAAAGCCTTTCCTGTTAATTGGTTCATCAGATAGCCAATTTGCGATCTATCTGTAGGGAATGAACCGGGGGAAGCTTCGAAGTGGTACTCAATTTGGTTTAAAAAAACTCGAAGTTCTTTAGAATCGCCTCCATAACGAGGGGGAGGTGAAAGGGTTATGGACGGTGGTTTATGTGGCACGGAAGCCACAGGTTGATCTAACCTGTGGTCCATATCCTCCACCCTATTCTCACAGGCAATCATATGTTTGCATAGTTCTGCAGGATCCATGGCCCTGTCGTAATGTCGCGACTACTAGTGTGGTCCAGCACGCAGAAACTATGTAAACATATACATAGACAAGAAAAGGAAAATAAAAGGACAGAGCGTAAACCGGACATTAGAATGGCCGGACTAATACGCTAGAGACAGAGAATGGTCAAAGGGAAAGCCGAGGTCAAGGAAGCCAGAAAATACACAATACCGTTTACACAAGCCAAGTCAGGGAAACCAGAATTCAGAATAACCAGGGAAAAGCAAAGATCAGGATACCAGGAAATCAGATTCACAAAGATAAAGCACTCTCAGGAAACCAGGAACAGGAAACCACGACAGGGCAAGGTACTGGGGTGAGCTAGGGATTTAAATATCCCTCTCTAAGGTCTGATTGATCAGAGGGCGACCTCTTACCCCAAAACGTGTTTAGGCGCGACCATGCGGTCAGCGCCATTTTGGATCCGGGCACGAAGGCCGGAGGATGCGGGGAAGCGGATGTCGGCTCGCCGATGAGCGGGTAAGCTTGTGCTGTCGGCGAGGCTGTGCCGGTCGGGCACAGCCGTGCCACGTGGCAGGCCGGCAACCGCGACAGTTCCCTATTAAGGGTTAATATATAGGGGTGTTTATAAAAAATACCCCTTTCTGTTTCATGCCAGATTTTTGCCAGAGGCTCAAGGAAGCAAGGTGAATGGTTAGAGTTAGGACCCACCTAGGGGGGTCTGCCTTGGCGTTGGCAGGTGGGCTCTTCCTCTCATGGCCATTGGAGGTAACTAAAAAACCTCCATTTGTTTAAAAATACATAGGGATTAAGGAGAGAGCGCAGGTAACTTGTTTTTCTAAAGTTAATACAATTAGAGGATAAATCCTTTCTGCTACATCATTGGCTGGTATTGACATTTCTGTTTTTAAAGGTCACTCTGTCAGAGGTGCCTCTGCTACTAAAGCAGCAGCAAAGGGCCTTCCCCTTTCTATTCTATTGAAAGCTGCAAGGTGGTCATCCAGACATTGAATGCCTTCAGTTTCTCAGAACCTACCACCCATCCTGATTATTATTATATTATTTATATAACGCCAGCAAATTCCGTAGCTCTGTACAATGGGTGGACTAACAGACACGTAATTGTAACCAGACAAATGGACGCACAGGAACAGAGGGGTTGAGGGCCCTTCTCAACTATGTTACATGCTAGAGGGAGTGGTGTATAGTGACACAAAGGGTATAAGTAGGGGGCGGCTCTAGCCTTTCAGAGGCCTTAGGCGAAACTCAAAAATGAGGCCCCCACTAACACCATTAGTGAACAAAATAGGGGTTGCCTTGTGTGTTTATAAGGAGCTGTAGGTATATTGAATGATGAGCTTGCAGCATTGGATACAGAGAGATAGTCTCTGTATTCATCTTCAGAGGCTTGCATTGTCGCGGCTCACTATGATGCTGCGTTGTGAGCTGTCAGACTGTAGGTATGGCATAATTTGCAATAAAAACATTTAATGTGCAATGTTGCTAATCATTTATACACGATTGCTGGGTATGGTTGTATAGCCTGGCAGTCGTGTATACCAGGGGCGTACCTAGAGCATTTAGCACCCGGGGCGGACCCTGAGTGTGGCACACCCCCCCCCCCCCCATAATAAAAATGTAAGAAAACACCCACATTTTTTTTTAATGTTTTCAATAATATTTATTGCACAAATTTGTAAACTGCTTGTAACATTTGTAAGATGCGCCAGTTTTGTAGAAGGGGAAAGACCAGTGCTTTTGTAGAAAGGGGCTGGTGAGAACCTTCTAGAAAACTCCTGCCCTGCTCCTTTCTACAAAGCCCCTTGTCTCGCCCTTCATATAAAAACCCTGCACCCCGATCACATAAATTTCATACACTCCCTACACATAAAAACCCTGCACCCCGATCACATAAATTTCATTCACTCCCTACACATAAAAATCCTGCACACCCCCTTAATAAAAAACCCTGCACACCCCCTTAATAAAAAACAAAAACGTGCACAACCCCTCTTAATAACAAAAAACCTGCACCCCCCCTTATAAAAACCCTGCACACCCCCTTAACAAAAAACAAAAATCTGCAGTGCACATCCTCCCTTAATAAATAGAATACTGCAACCCCCTTAATCAAAAAAACCCTGCAGCCCCATTATTTAAACCTCCCCCTTTAATTCTTTAATCCACAGCCCCCTTTAATTAATCCACACCCCCCTTAATTAATACACCCCCCTTAATTAATCCACAACCCCCTTAATTAATACACCCCCATTAATTAATCCACACACCCCTTAATACACCCCCCTTAATTAATACACCCCCCTTAATAAATCCTCACTGCCCCTTAATTAATACACCCCCCTTAATTAATACACCCCCTCAATTAATCCACACACCCCTTAATTAATCCTCACTCCTCCTTAATTAATACACCCCCTTAATTAATACACCCCCTTGATTAATACACCCCCTTAATTAATCCTCACTCCCCTTAATTAATACACCCCCTTAATTAATCCTCACTCCCCCTTAATTAATACACCCCCTTAATTAATTCTCACTCCCTCTTAATTAATACACCCCCTTAATTAATCCACACACCCCTTAAATAATACACCCCCCTTAATTAATCCACACCCCCTTGATTAATACACCCCCTTAATTAATCCTCACCCCCTTAATAAATACACCCCCCTTAATTAATCCTCACTCCCCCGTAATTAATACACCCCCTTAATTAATCCACACCCCCCTTAATTAATACACCCCCCTTAATTAATCCTCACTCCCCCTTAATTAATACACCCCCTTAATTAATCCACACCCCCCTTAATTAATACACCCCCTTAATTAATCCTCACTCACCCTTAATTAATCCTCCCCCCTAAATTAATACACCCCCCTTAATTAATCCTCACTCCCCCCTTAATTAACACAGCCCCCTTAATTAATCCACACACCCCTTAATTAATAAACCCCCTTAATTAATCCCCACTCCCCCTTAATTAATACACCCCCTTAATTAATCCTCACTCCCCCCTTAATTAATACAGCCCCCTTAATTAATCCACACCCCCTTAAAACACCCCCTTAATTAATCCTCACCCCCCTTAATTATTACACCCCCCTTAATTAATCCTCACTCCCCCCTTAATTAATACAGCACCCTTAATTAATCCACAACCCCCTCTATTAATACACCCCCTTAATTAATCCTCACTCCCCCCTTAATTAATACACCCCCCTTAATTAATTCACCCCCCTTAATTAATACACCCCCCTTAATTAATCCACACACCCCTTAATTAATACACCCCCTTAATTAATCCTCACTCCCCCCTTAATTAATACACCCCCTTAATTAATCCACACCCCCCCTTAATTAATACACCCCCCTTAATTAATCCACACACCCCTTAATTAATACACCCCCTTAATTAATCCACACACCCCTTAATTAATACACCCCCCTTAATTAATCCTCACTCCCCCCTTAATTAATACACCCCCTTAATTAATCCACACACCCCTTAATTAATACACCCCCTTAATTAATCCTCACTCACCCTTAATTAATCCTCCCCCCTAAATTAATACACCCCCCTTAATTAATCCTCACTCCCCCCCTTAATTAATACAGCCCCCTCAATTAATCCACACCCCCCTTAATTAATACACCCCCTTAATTAATCCTCACTCCCCCCTTAATTAATACAGCCCCCTTAATTAATTCACACCCCCCTTAAAACACCCCCTTAATTAATCCTCACCCCCCTGTAGCGAAAGCCACTTCGCCACTGTGGTTTGGAGGGGGCTGCTTGCCCGCCTCTTACCCTGTGACTACGGTCCCTGGGCGATTTGGCCCTTTATGCACGGTATTTGGGCATACTGTGGGTTATTGGGCTGCCCCAGGATTATGGGCCCTCTCATCAGCCCATACGAAACTTAAACCCCATGGCGTTTGAACTGTGTTTGTGGCATCTAAACGCTGTTTGGATATGTTGAGCGCTCAGATCCAAGCCATCTGGGGATGGGTTGAATGTGGGGGTTCTGTTTAGTATAACAGGAGTTATGTATTTTTATGTCTTTTGGTGGTTGCTGGTAACATGTGCTTAATGGAGGCTGTGTTTGTCCCTGGATATAATTAAATCAGCTTCTCCATTGTCTCCAGGATAGAGGATTCTGGGGAACTAGTTTGAGCTTCTAAAAACCATGCTTCCAGAAGGTCAAATGCACATTTGTACTAACTTTTGAACCCCTGGTCCAATTCGTATGATTTTTGAGTATGTTGTTCCCCCGAATGGATTGATTGTGTATATGTATTTTTATGCGAATGTGATGTATATTTTGGGAGTTATGAATGTTGTGTAAAAACTGTATTTTCCCTACCTAGGATAATTGTATTTCCTGTGTGTACAGATAATTAGTTTACAGGTAGAGGGGAGGGCTATGTGTGGGATGTAACTATTGTGTGATTGGTTAATGTACGTTACTGTGTGTCCCTCCCCTTCATGGGAGCACCTAATAAAAAGGGCTGCAAGCTAGCAGCCAGAGAGTTCTATTTTTACCCTCAACTTGAGTCCTGTCTCTTATTGGGGGAATCTGCTACAAGGGATTGCTATGCTAGGCATATTCCCTTGCTATAATCACTGAGCTCTTGTAAGAGCTTGTTCCTGCTTCGTTCTGAAAGGAGATAGCTGCAGCCTGCAGTGCTTATGGTGTCTGGTGGAGTGCTTGGAGTCCTCTGGAAGCGCTAGGAGCATCTTTCAACGGAGGTACCCAGTCGGGGTGCCAGTTGATCCGTTACATTGGTGGCAAGCGGTGGGATGGCGTCCTAGTGCGAGGAGAAGCAGCTCAGAGACACCGGTAACGTGTGGAGTTGTGCAGCGTCCCTATCTTCAGCAACATAATGGAACCAGCAGTGGCTACAGCAAGCATGGCGTATAGCTACTCCGTACTAGAGTTTGGCACGATGGTAGGGTTGCGCCTGAAGTTTTACGGACCCAATCCAGAGGAGAAATACGTGCGGTTCGTGTGGGACATGGTGACCCGGAACCTACAACACAGGGCGTTGAGGGAAGGCCAGTGGGCACGTTGGGAGAAACTCCAGCCACAGGTAGAGTGGGACGAGGAAGAAACCGAGGTGGCCGGTGGAGATGGGACCGAGGTCTCTCTACCGGCCCTACAGGGATGCTGGGCACCCGGCCCAGATCCCCAGCGGCAGTATGTTTTACAGGGAGGGGAGACAGTCGGTCTCACTCCCCAGCGGCAGAATGTGTTATTGGAGGAAGAGACAACCGGTCTCCCTCCCCAACAGCAACCAGAGGTACCCGAGGTAGAGGACCTCATAGACTGGTCCTGGGAGGACCCCCTGCAGGCAGGTGGAGATGGGACCGAGATCTCTCCACCGGCCCTACAGGGATGCTGGGCAACCGGCCCAGATCCCCAACTAGAGCTGGAGTTACAGAAAGTGGAGAGCATCGACCTCCCCCCCCAGCAGCAGCCGGAGTACCAGGGGGAGGTAAGTGATATTTCTCCTCCCCAGTCAACTCCTTTGTTCCCTGACCCCCCAGCAGAAGAGCTGGCAACTGGGCAGAGCGCCGCTGGCCTCTGTCCTCCCTTGTTTACTTCCCCTAAGCCTGACTTTCTACAGGCTGCCTCAGCGGAAGAGCTGGCAACTGGGCAGAGCGCCGCTGGCCTCTGTCCTTCCTTTTTTCCTTACCCTGAGACTACCCCAGCTCTGACCCCGGAGCAGAGCACATCGGGCATCTGGCCCCCAAGTACTCACAGCCATTTGCCCAGCAAGGCCGAGTTTGCCACAGTTTCACCCCACAACTTGGGACCTACAGGCCAGTATGACTTATTGTTGGGGGGCTATTCTGTGAATTCTTTATTGTGGGGGGGCTACACTGCTAAATTTGTTTTGTGGGTTAGACCCTCTGTGAACTATGTACCGTGGGTGGGCCATTCTGTGAATTCTTTATTGTGGGGGGGCTACACTGCTAAATTTGTTTTGTGGGTGGTCTACTCTGCTAATTTTGTTTTATGGGTGGGCTGCCCGACTAATCTAGGTACTGACTGGCAGAAGGTCAGGTACCTGGTTAGTCTACCCCCGAATGGGAAGATATGTAGCGAAAGCCACTTCGCCACTGTGGTTTGGAGGGGGCTGCTTGCCCGCCTCTTACCCTGTGACTACGGTCCCTGGGCGATTTGGCCCTTTATGCACGGTATTTGGGCATACTGTGGGTTATTGGGCTGCCCCAGGATTATGGGCCCTCTCATCAGCCCATACGAAACTTAAACCCCATGGCGTTTGAACTGTGTTTGTGGCATCTAAACGCTGTTTGGATATGTTGAGCGCTCAGATCCAAGCCATCTGGGGATGGGTTGAATGTGGGGGTTCTGTTTAGTATAACAGGAGTTATGTATTTTTATGTCTTTTGGTGGTTGCTGGTAACATGTGCTTAATGGAGGCTGTGTTTGTCCCTGGATATAATTAAATCAGCTTCTCCATTGTCTCCAGGATAGAGGATTCTGGGGAACTAGTTTGAGCTTCTAAAAACCATGCTTCCAGAAGGTCAAATGCACATTTGTACTAACTTTTGAACCCCTGGTCCAATTCGTATGATTTTTGAGTATGTTGTTCCCCCGAATGGATTGATTGTGTATATGTATTTTTATGCGAATGTGATGTATATTTTGGGAGTTATGAATGTTGTGTAAAAACGGTATTTTCCCTACCTAGGATAATTGTATTTCCTGTGTGTACAGATAATTAGTTTACAGGTAGAGGGGAGGGCTATGTGTGGGATGTAACTATTGTGTGATTGGTTAATGTACGTTACTGTGTGTCCCTCCCCTTCATGGGAGCACCTAATAAAAAGGGCTGCAAGCTAGCAGCCAGAGAGTTCTATTTTTACCCTCAACTTGAGTCCTGTCTCTTATTGGGGGAATCTGCTACAAGGGATTGCTATGCTAGGCATATTCCCTTGCTATAATCACTGAGCTCTTGTAAGAGCTTGTTCCTGCTTCGTTCTGAAGGGAGATAGCTGCAGCCTGCAGTGCTTATGGTGTCTGGTGGAGTGCTTGGAGTCCTCTGGAAGCGCTAGGAGCATCTTTCAACGGAGGTACCCAGTCGGGGTGCCAGTTGATCCGTTACACCCCCGTAATTATTACACCCCCCTTAATTAATCCTCACTCCCCCCTTAATTAATACAGCCCCCTTAATTAATCCACACCCCCCTTAATTAATACACCCCCTTAATTAATCCTCACTCCCCCCTTAATTAATACACCCCCCTTAATTAATCCACACCCCCCTTAATTAATACACCCCCCTTAATTAATCCACACACCCCTTAATTAATACACCCCCTTAATTAATCCACATCCCCCTTAATTAAAACACCCCCTTAATTAATCCACACCCCCCTTAATTAATACACCCCCTTAATTAATCCTCACTCCCCCTTAATTAATACACTCCCCTTAATTAATCCACACCCCCTTAATTAATACACCCCCCTTAATTAATACACCCCCTTAATTAATCCACATCCCCCTTAATTAAAACACCCCCTTAATTAATCCACACCCCCCTTAATTAATACACCCCCTTAATTAATCCTCACTCCCCCCTTAATTAATACACCCCCCTTAATTAATCCACACCCCCCTTAATTAATACACCCCCCTTAATTAATACACCCCCCTTAATTAATCCACACACCCCTTAATTAATACACCCCCTTAATTAATCCACATCCCCCTTAATTAAAACACCCCCTTAATTAATCCACACCCCCCTTAATTAATACACCCCCTTAATTAATCCTCACTCCCCCTTAATTAATACAGCCCCCTTAATTAATCCACACCCCCTTAATTAATCCACACCACCCTTAAAACACCCCCTTAATTAATCCTCACTGCCTTAATTAATACACTCCCCTTAATTAATACACCCCCCTTAATTAATCCTCACTCCCCCTTAATTAATACAGCCCCCTTAATTAATCCACACCCCCCTTAATACACCCCCTTAATTAATCCTCACCCCTTTAATTAAACCTCCCTCCCCTTTAATTCTCCCCATTATCCACCCCCCCTTTAATTAATTTAGCCCCATCACATAAAATGACTACTCACATTTTGATGATGCCTTGACCGACTGGGTGCCTCACCGCCCGGATATTGGATCCTTCCGCTGGATCCTTCCGTGAAGGCGGGCTGACGGCGCTGCGCACGACATCATCACGTTGCGCGACGCCGCGGCCCGCAACACTCCTCCCCCTTCTCATCCTGGAAGTAAGTCCTGCCGGGCCGCAAAGGTGCTGCGGCTGTGCGCAGCCGCCGCAGCGTAATGATGGGGGGTGACACATGACACTGGACGTCATGGCACCCCCCTAGTCAGTGGCACCCGGGGCGGGCCGCCCCCCCCCCCTTAGTACGCCACTGGTGTATACATAAGTGCCAGTGTGAAGGGGTTATTAGAAACAAAAATGAACATTTTACTTGGGCTTTTAAAAAATTATTTATCAAATAATAAAGTTACAGATAACAAAACAATGTCATAGACATAGGCGTGCGCAGCCTATTGCATTAGGGTGTGCACCCTAAAGCACAAGCACACGCCGCATATATATATGTATGTATGTATGTATGTATGTATGTATGTATGTATGTATGTATGTATGTATATGTGTATATATATATATATATATATATATACATATATATATATACACACACACATACACACACTGTGCTGTGCTGTGTGTGTGTGCTGTGTGAGGGTGCTGTTAGTGTGATGTGTGTGTGACGTGCTGGTAGTGTGCTATGTGGGTGAGGGTGTTTGTGTGTGCGCGCTTGTGAGGGTGCTGTTAATGTACTGTGTGTGAGGGTGCTGTTTGTGTGTGTGTGTGCGCTTGTGAGGGTGCTGTTAATGTACTGTGTGTGAGGGTACTGGTAGTGTGCTGTGTGTGTGTTTGTTAGGGTCCAGTTTGTGTTTGTGAGGGTACTGTTAGTGTGCTGTGTGTGTGTGAGGGTGCTGTTAGTGTGCTGTGTGTGAGGGTGCTGTGTGTGGGTGCTGTGTATGTCTGTGGGTGCTGTATGTGTGTGGGTGCTGTATGTGTGTGGGTGCTGTGTATGTCTGTGGGTGCTGTATGTGTGTGGGTGCTGTATGTCTGTGGGTGCTGTATGTCTGTGGGTGCTGTATGTGTGTGGGTGCTGTATGTGTGTGGGTGCTGTATGTGTGTGGGTGCTGTATGTGTGTGGGTGCTGTATGTGTGTGGGTGCTGTGTATGTGTGTGTGTGCTGTATGTGTGTGGGTGCTGTATGTCTGTGGGTGCTGTATGTCTGTGGGTGCTGTATGTGTGTGGGTGCTGTATGTCTGTGGGTGCTGTATGTGTGTGGGTGCTGTATGTGTGTGGGTGCTGTATGTCTGTGGGTGCTGTATGTGTGTGGGTGCTGTATGTCTGTGGGTGCTGTATGTCTGTGGGTGCTGTATGTGTGTAGGTGCTGTATGTCTGTGGGTGCTGTATGTCTGTGGGTGCTGTATGTGTGTAGGTGCTGTGTATGTCTGTGGGTGCTGTATGTCTGTGGGTGCTGTATGTGTGTGGGTGCTGTATGTCTGTGGGTGCTGTATGTGTGTGGGTGATGTATGTGTGTGGGTGCTGTGTATGTCTGTGGGTGCTGTATATGTGTGTGTGCTGTATGTGTGTGGGTGCTGTATGTGTGTGGGTGCTGTATGTCTGTGGGTGCTGTATGTCTGTGGGTGCTGTATGTGTGTAGGTGCTGTGTATGTCTGTGGGTGCTGTATGTCTGTGGGTGCTGTATGTGTGTGGGTGCTGTATGTCTGTGGGTGCTGTATGTGTGTGGGTGATGTATGTGTGTGGGTGCTGTGTATGTCTGTGGGTGCTGTATATGTGTGTGTGCTGTATGTGTGTGGGTGCTGTATGTGTGTGGGTGCTGTATGTGTGTGGGTGCTGTATGTGTGTGGGTGATGTATGTGTGTGGGTGCTGTGTATGTGTGTGGGTGCTGTGTATGTGTGTGGGTGCTGTGTATGTGTGTGGGTGCTGTATGTGTGTGGGTGCTGTATGTGTGTGGGTGCTGTATGTCTCTGGGTGCTGTATGTCTCTGGGTGCTGTGTATGTCTGTGGGTCTTGTATGTTAGTGTGTGCTGTATGTGTGTGGGTGATTGTGGGGGTGGAGGTGGGGGTACATTACTTGCTATCCCCCCTCCCTTCTTACCTTTTGTAGGGAGGGGGGATCCTGTTGCTGCTGATTCCTTCCCTGGTGGTCCAGTGGAGAGTGAACTCTAGCCCCTCTGGGGCTAGAGTTCACTCTCGCGAGATTTGAGCGTTGCCGTGGCAACGCTCATATCTCGCGAGAGGAACCCGGCGGAGCTGCCGGCAATAGCTCCGCCGGGTCCTCTCCTGCCTCCCTCCCTGCATGTGGGTCAGTGAGGAGGGAGGCTGAGAGCAGAGCCGGCGCTCGGATAGCGCCGGCTGTGCATGAGCCGACAGGGGGGATCCTGAGATCTCCCCTGCCGGTCTCAATATACATAGGCGTGCCACGGGGATTAGGGTGTGCCCAGGCACACCCGGCACACCCCGTGCGCACGCCTATGGTCATAGACATTTCCCCCACATTTTCTATAATCCTTTACATATTTTATCATGTGTTTTCCCATGTATTGTATATGTATTTATGCATATAATATATATGTTGCTTGCAACTTTACCTTTGCGTTGCCCATACCATACCACCCTCACATTGCAGACATACTAATACATGCACACATATAAACACTAATACACAAATACAATGATACATGTTCATTCCCACACACACCACACCGATGCACAGAGACACAAATTGTGACAAACACCCTGTGGTCTGGTTGTTTGCCACAAGCTTCTGGAGGAGCCTGCTAGCCAGCCTCCTGCCCCAGGATTATGGGCTACACAAAATACTTGTCAAACTACTCTGCTCATGTGATTTAGGATTATGTTGTTCGGGAACCGAACAACCGCACAAAGCAGAGACCACTCTGGAACTTGTTAAGCCCAATTGACACCTTGTTACTAGTTCCACCGCAGTGTTCTAATTGTTTGTCTGGATGGTCGCAGTTTGTATGAACGACCACAAGGTGGCGGCCATCTTGTTCGCATGAATGCAGGCAGAGGTGTTTGGTCATCGAGTTCATGGAACACAAAATCGGACACAAACTTCCGAAAACCGCTGGACTTCCATTATCGCCTGCATTCGGTTCTATACGACTTAGAAGGGCACAGTTCGGTGGAAATGTTCCCATGAACAAGGTGAACAAGCTCCAGGGTAGAACTATTGATTCCGTTCGGTAGTTTGTTCGTTTTTAAACTAGTGTACTTGACCAACCGTTTTCATGGAACTGTTTTGGGCATAGGACCATGTGCACGGTCAGTCAAAATTATGACTTCAAGGGAAATTTAGAACTCCTGAACCGATCTGGGTGATTTGTGGATATGTTGGTCATCCAGATCGGGGCTATCAGGGGATGTAACTTGTGGGGTTGTTATGTGTTTTAAAGGTATTTCGAGGGTTTTGTTATATGGTATGCTTTTCTGTGCCTGGAGATAATTGAGTTAGTTCAGTTCCTGACTCAATTCTCTAATGCACAGAGGAGGAGTTTGTAACTAGTCCCCTCTCAGGTCCAGGAGAAGGATTATCCTGTTTGTGTGGGAGTGTCAGGGGCGTGCTTAACTGTCTGAAATTGTATAAAAGCAGGCCATCTGGCCATATTAAAACATTCCAGCTTGTACTCCCAGAACTATGTGTCGTCTGGTTACTGTGTGTGGAGGATTCAACGGGGAAAGTCCTTGTAAGGCTCAGTGTGGAGGATTCAACGGGGAAAGTCCTTGTAAGGCCTAGAGGTCCCTGGACTGAGTGTCGTCCAGTGCCTGGGGGTGGATAGAGCGAGTTCCCCATTCGCCTCCAGGAGGGAGTGGTTCCAGGACCCTAGTCAAGCAACGGCGACTGTGGGCAGAAGTGCTGCAGTTTGTACCCTGTTTCAGTTAGGAAGTGGTCCTTGGCTGAGGTACCCAGCCAGGGGTACAGGGAACTCCGTTACACAAATATTGACTAATACAGACATACAGTCACAATGTGTATTTATCTTGCTTGGTGTATTTCTGAGTGTGTATGGCATTGTCTGCCTGTGTATGTGTCTGACAGAGTATGTAAATGTTTATGTGAGCATGTGTATGTTTGTGTCTGGGACAGTATCTGACAGGAAAGATGATATGCACCTTGATCTTATCAGCTTAATGTTGTGGCTCTGGGACAAAACGCAGTCCCTGTAACCTCGGCAGTGTAAGCACTGCCTTTTCAGAGAAAAGGTCGCATTGCTAGTGACACCAAGAATGGCTTGCATCCCCACTGGGGGGACATGTCAATCTGGCGTCAAGACTGATAGACAGATTCCCATCTGGTCGCCAACTAACAGAACTTTGCAGGGAATGCTACTGAAGCACTCTCTGCATAATCCTAGTACCCACCTGCAAAGTGTGAGTGCATCTAATGATCTGGTGATGTGGGACACCAGGGAAGTAAATTGTTACAGAGGGACAGCACCCCAAAATCAGAAATGTCCCTTGAAAGCAGAACAATCGGGATTGGAGTTACAGAATACAATCTAAAATCATCTCCCCAATATTTCTATAATCCCTTAAGGACACATGACATATGTGACATGTCATGATTCCCTTTTATTCCAGAAGTTTGGTCCTTAACCCCTTAATGACACAACTTCTGGAATAAAAGGGAATCATGACGGAATATATCCGTCATCTGTCCTTAAGGGGTTAAGGGGATAAACACATGAATGAAAAATACAGAAATAAATATTGTGTACATTTAGGATTGATAAATGATTAATAAAACATATAAACAGTACTATGACAATATAATAAAAACCAGCAGTGAAAGACATCCAAACCTCTTCCGGGGCATACAGGTGCTCAGACCTGCTGAGTCAATATAAGAAAAAGCTAAGTGGAAGACAAATAAACCACTTGTAGTAATGAAACACTTTCATATATGTGTGTTATTTTTAAAATTGCAAGTCCTTTTCTTGCTATTGCAGGTGTTTATTTAAATGGACATCTGAAAATGATTTTAAGTAGAAAATGGGATTTGAATCTATACTTTCCCACAAAACCCTGTGAACAAATGGTGACAAAATTCGTACACATCCATATTGGCCTAAATCAAGACGTGTATCTACGTTGAGTCATTGGCCATTACTGTATCCCAACCAAAGCAATCTTGTAAGGAGACATATACATCTCTAGGAGAATACCTATGGTATTTAAGCCTTCCACAACTCTTCACAAAATTCACAACAAACAAGCTACGACTTTAGGTCACACCTTTTCTTCAGGCCAATTTGGTCATGGCTTGAGTGATGCATGTTATCCAATGCTGCCTGCCAATACATAGTCCTAGATTTGGTGGGACTGTCCTGGGTCTATTCACTAGTTATTATCTGGGAACACCATAACATTGTCCATAACAAACACAGCATGAACACATCAGTAGACTTGTTCAGATCAGGTCTGGATATCTAACGCGTTTAAAAGAACAGATGGTAATTTGCTATTCTTTACCATGAGCAGTCTGGAATGTGGGTGTTTAATAAGAAGATTGAGGGTCTTCATATGTGTCCTTATAAGGCCAGAGTTTTATCTACAACTTCTGAGGTCATTATAGTCATGTATATAATAGAACAGTAGACAAAGGACCATTCTGCTCCCCTGACTTTCTGGACAAAGTGTCAGGGTACCTGTGGTCTCTACCTCCAAAAGAGGTAGAGACTTAGCTGTTCCACCATTCAGACGGTCTGATGACTCCCTTCCCCGCGGTCTATCCGGTCATGCAAGGCCGGCCGCGAGGGAGTGACTGCCTTTTACACCATCTAGGCAGGAAGTCATCATCAGGACACTCCCCCGGATCGACCTGTCAGTCAATTGCTGCAGGACCAATCAGGACGTCTCGGAGGTGTGGTTACTGCTCTGAACAGGGTATTTAACAGAGCTTCCTTCATTAGCTCATTGCCCTGTCGTGGTTCTAGCTTGTTCTAGTCACTCAGTGCTTGTGTATTCTATTATCCCTTTTGGTTTTGACCCAGCTTGTTTACCTTACTCTGCTTATCTCTGTTACCCTTGATTCGGCTTGTCTCTCGCTTACCTGTCTTCTGTTACCCTCGACCTCGGCTTGTCTTTGACCATTCTATACGGTACTACTTACGTTAGTCCGGCCATTCTAAGGTCCGGTATACGTATCTGGCTACTGTTTGTACTCTGCGTGTTGGATCCCTGTCCCGATCCTGACATTACGACAGGGCCAATGGATCCTGCAAGTACAAACAGTCAGCTGGCTTCTCCTGATCCTAGGTTTGAAGCCATGGATCACAGAATGGATCAGATGGCGCTTGCGCTACAGGCTCTATTATCTCATGCCAATAACCCACCAGAGGAGATACGTAATACCCCTGTTTCTCCTGTCAGTTTAGGTCTAGAGGTAGCCACAGTGGGTGCTTCTTCTCGCATTACCCCCCCAGTACGCTATGGTGGGGCTCCTGAGAAGTGTCGTGGTTTTTTAAACCAAATTAGTATCCACTTTGAATTGCAACCCCGCTCTTATCCTACAGATAGGGCAAAGGTAGGATTTATTATCACCCTACTTATTGAGAAAGCTCTGAGATGGGCCAACCCACTATGGGTGAACGATAACCCATTAGTGTATAACTATAACTCATTTGTAGCTGCTTTTAGAAGAACATTTGATCCTCCAGGTAGAAAGGTTAATGCAGCCAGATTACTGTTGCGCCTGAGACAGGAGAACCGAACACTGCTGGATTATGCACTAGAGTTCAGGTCTCTGGCGTCAGAAGTCAAGTGGAATGAGCAGGCGTATATGGATGTATTTTTGAATGGCCTATCTGAAGTAATCCTTGATGAGGTTGCTACCAGAGAACTCCCTGAGAATTTAGAAGATTTAATTTCGTTCATCTCTCGTATAGATGAACGTTTAAGAGAGAGACAGAACACTCGAGAGAGGAACCGGAGACCTTCTTTTAGGTTAGCCCCCGCTTTTCCAAGTCCTGACTCCACGGTATCTTTGCTTCCTGAACCTATGCAGATAGGTTATACCTGCCTCTCTGAGGAGGAAAGACAGTACAGGAGAAGAGAGGGTTTGTGTATGTATTGTGGAGCCAAGGGTCATTTACTCTCGAACTGTCCTAACCGTCCGGGAAACGCTCGCACCTAAGTCTCTCTAGAGGACAAGCCTTGGGTGTTTCTATTTTGTCCTCTACTCCTAATTATAAAGATCACAGGCTTCTGCTACCAGTTTCCTTAACTTGGGAGAAGGAAGTAGTAAGGGCTATGGCATTGATAGATTCCGGTGCTGCTGAGAATTTTATCGACCAAGCCTTTGCTATTAAGAACAATTTCCCATCCCAGCTAAGGGAGACACCCTTGGCCGTTGAGGCCATAGATGGTAGACCACTACTAGACCCTGTTATCTTTCGTGAAACCATACCCATTAGTTTAAATGTTGGTATCCTACACGTGGAGAATTTATCTCTTTTGCTCATTTCATCCCCTTCCGTTCCCATAGTTCTGGGGTACCCATGGTTGAAGAAACATAACCCTATTATCGATTGGGAGTTAGGGGAGATACTCTCGTGGGGCCAGGGTTGCCAGGATAGGTGTTTATGCAAGGTTTCTCCATTAGCTAATGTTAACATACCTGAGACTCCTATTCAGTCCACAGAAAGACAGATACCAGACCTTTACCTAGACTTAAAGGCAGTATTTGACAAGAAGAATGCCAATTCTTTGCCGCCACACAGGCCATTTGATTGTAAAATTAAGCTCCTACCTGGGACTATGCCTCCGAGGGGCCATGTATATCCTTTGTCTGTTCAGGAAAACTTGGTTCTAGAGGAGTATATTCGGGAGAACTTAGAAAAGGGATTCATTAGGAGGTCTTCTTCCCCGGCCGGGGCTGGGTTCTTTTTCGTTAAGAAAAAGGATGGCACGCTGAGACCTTGTATCGATTACCGAGGCTTGAATAAAATAACTGTCAGAAATGCCTATCCTATTCCACTTATTACCAAGTTATTTGATCGTCTTTAGGGCTCCAAAATCTTCACCAAGTTAGATCTCAGAGGGGCATATAATTTGGTGAGAGTCCAGCAGGGACACGAGTGGATGACGGCGTTCAATACTCGGTACGGTCGCTATGAATACACAGTTATGCCGTTTGGACTTTGCAATGCACCTGCAGTATTTCAGGATCTGATTAATGAGGTACTTAGGGAGTTTCAACATGATTGTGTCATTGTCTACCTAGACGACATACTGATACACTCTAAGGAGATTGAAACTCACCATAGACAGGTCAGAGCGGTATTACAGAAACTTCTGCAACATGGTCTATACTGTAAATTGGAAAAATGCAGCTTTGATCAGTCTCAGATAGATTTTCTTGGTTACGTGATTTCTGGGGAAGGTTTTAAGATGGACCCTGACAAACTCCAGTCTATTTTAGATTGGCCATTACCTAAGGGACTTAAGGCTATTCAGAGGTTTATTGGTTTCTCCAATTATTATAGGCGCTTCATTAAGGGTTAC
This sequence comes from Pelobates fuscus, assembly GCF_036172605.1. NCBI lineage: Eukaryota > Metazoa > Chordata > Amphibia > Anura > Pelobatidae > Pelobates > Pelobates fuscus. Next base: position 87,529,465 of record NC_086322.1, read on the forward strand.
TCGTCTATTATTGCGCCCATTACCAATATGACCAAACAGGGGGCAGAAACTAAGACGTGGTCTCCTGAAGCTCTCGCTGCTTTCAAGAGGCTCAAATAACTTTTTGCTTCTGCTCCAATATTAGTCCATCCTGATACGACTTTGCCGTTTCTACTCGAGGTCGATGCCTCTGAGACAGGAGTAGGTGCGGTTCTGTCACAAAGATTAGCGGTAGATAAACCATTACACCCGTGTGGTTTTTTTTCCAGGAAACTTTCTGGGGCTGAGAGCAGATATGACATCGGAGACAGGGAACTGTTAGCAGTCATTAAAGCCTTAAAGGAGTGGAGACATTTGTTGGAGGGGACCCTACACCCTATTACGATTTTGACAGACCACAAAAACTTGTCATATATTGGGGAGGCTAAGCGCTTATCCTCTAGACAAGCTCGTTGGTCCTTATTCCTGACTCACTTCAATTATGTACTGACTTACAGACCTGGTTCTAAAAACTCTAAAGCTGATGCATTATCTCGCCAATATGAACCTTCTGCTGTACCTGAACCAGTTCTTTCTTCTATAGTTCCGAAGTGCAATATCATTGCTAATACGAATCTCAGGATTCATTCTCCATTACTGGCCGAGATCATTAAGTTGCAACATCTCGCACCTAAACAGACCCCTGCGGGTCGTCATTTCGTTCCTCCTGCTTTTCAACTGGAACTTTTACAGTGTTTACATAATAGCAAGATGGCGGGACATCCTGGTATTCGCAAAACTTACGCCTTGATCTCTAAGGACTTCTGGTGGTCTACTTTACGGAGGGATGTTGAGGAGTTCATCGCTGCATGTGAAGTTTGTACTAAAACCAAACAACCCCATACGCTTCCATGTGGACTCCTGCAACCCTTGGAAGTTCCAGAGAAACCATGGTCCTGTTTGGCCATTGACTTTATTGTCGATCTACCTATCTCTAAAAGACAGACTGTTATCCTCACCGTGGTTGACAGGTTTACTAGGATGGCACACTTCATTCCCCTGCCTAAACTTCCGTCTTCTCCCGAATTGGCAGAGATATTCGCCAAGGAGATTTTTCGCCTACATGGGATACCCTCTCAAATTGTATCGGACAGAGGCTCCCAATTTGTTTCCCGCTTTTGGAGGTCCTTCTGCTCTCAACTTGGTATTAAATTAAACTTTTCTTCTCCTATCATCCTCAGTCTAACGGAGCTGCTGAACGTACCAACCAGAAAATTGAACAATATTTACGATGCTTTGTTTCTGAACACCAGGATGATTGGGTCGGTTTGATTCCTTGGGCGGAGTTTGCACACAACAATCTCGTTTGCGATTCTACTCATTCAAGCCCCTTCTTCATGAATTATGGTTTTCATCCATCTATTCTTCCTTCGGATTCTCCTTCCCAGGGGGTGCTGTCGGTTGATGTTCATGTTGCCAATTTGAGGAAGTTGTGGGATCAAACTCGACAAATCCTTGTGCACAACTCTATGTTGGTCAAGAAACACGCTGATAAACGTAGAAGGGCGGCTCCGGTCTTTGTTCCAGGTGATAGGGTATGGCTGAGCACGAGGAACATCCGTTTAAAAGTGCCCTCCATGAAGTTCGCTCCTCGGTATATTGGACCCTACAGGGTGCTGACCCGTATCAATCCGGTTGCGTATCGTTTAGCTCTTCCTAATACCTTACGCATTCCGAACTCGTTTCACGTTTCATTGCTGAAACCACTCATATGTAACAGATTTCCCTCCACAATAGCCCCTCCTCGCTCCGTTCAGGTGGAGGGTCAGGAGGAGTATGAGGTCAACTCTATTATTGATTCTCGAATCTCCCGGGGGAGAGTACAATATCTGGTTGATTGGAAGGGATATGGTCCTGAGGAGAGGAGTTGGGTACCTCAGGAGGATGTTCATGCTTCCCGTCTCCGCAGGGCGTATCACTCTCGCTTCCCATCTCGTCCCGGTTCATTCCGCCCGGTGGGCTTATCTGAGAGGGGGGGTACTGTCAGGGTACCTGTGGTCTCTACCTCCAAAAGAGGTAGAGACTTAGCTGTTCCACCATTCAGACGGTCTGATGACTCCCTTCCCCGCGGTCTATCCGGTCATGCAAGGCCGGCCGCGAGGGAGTGACTGCCTTTTACACCATCTAGGCAGGAAGTCATCATCAGGACACTCCCCCGGATCGACCTGTCAATCAATTGCTGCAGGACCAATCAGGACGTCTCGGAGGTGTGGTTACTGCTCTGAACAGGGTATTTAACAGAGCTTCCTTCATTAGCTCATTGCCCTGTCGTGGTTCTAGCTTGTTCTAGTCACTCAGTGCTTGTGTATTCTATTATCCCTTTTGGTTTTGACCCGGCTTGTTTACCTTACTCTGCTTATCTCTGTTACCCTTGATTCGGCTTGTCTCTCGCTTACCTGTCTTCTGTTACCCTCGACCTCGGCTTGTCTTTGACCATTCTATACGGTACTACTTACGTTAGTCCGGCCATTCTAAGGTCCGGTATACGTATCTGGCTACTGTTTGTACTCTGCGTGTTGGATCCCTGTCCCGATCCTGACACAAAGGTGCTTACTCTTCATCGAAGATCTCTCTCTGTAACATGGTTAACATGGCAAGGTCGGCGCGAGCAGCGCAGAGGCAGGGAACCTGACAGGGGGAAGTTATCATCATGGGTGACTTTAATCTTCTGGATGTAAATTGGAAAACCAAAATAGCTGCTTGTGCCAGGAGCACACATACTCTGAAATCCCTACTTGTCTCTAAAACAAGTCGTTGAGGAGCCAACTCCTAAAGATGCCATACTAGATTTAGTGTTAACAAATGGAGATTTGGTATTGGATATTACTGTAGGTGAACGTTTAGGATCCATCAGTCAGTGTGGTTTAATATAAGAACAGTGACTTGGTCACACCACACAAAAACAAACTATTTAGATTTTTAGAAAATCAGACTTTTCTAAAATTAGAATATGTGTAAAGGAGTCATTATCAGACTGGAAATGTTTTAAATGGAGTCCAAGAGAAATGGGATTATTTAAAAAGTGCACTACTGAAGGCAAAAGAAAATTGCATTGGGCTTGTTGGTAAGAGCAAAAAAAAGGAAACCACTGTGGTACTCCGCAGAAGTGGCCAAAATAGGCCAAAGGTTTGCATTTATTTATTAATAACGCTAGAGTGTTAGTGGTAGAGCAGATGCTGTTGTGTGGGGTTTAAGTGAGGAATAAATTCTCCAGATCGTAATATGGTGGTTAGGCTTAATTCATGTAGTATTTAATTATTGTATTTTTGTTCTTCCTGTTTTTGGGACTGCTAGAGAAAGAACAGCTAGCTGCCACACACTTAACCCTCACACAGCTGTTTGCTAATAGTGCAAGAGACCAAGTAACTTGGATTTGTAAAATTTCGGTCTAGATTAATAAAAAAATAAAAAATAAATCAGAAAATGCTTTACATTACAGGGTTAAACAGACATTGGCACTGCAGCCAAACCACTTCAATAAGATGAAGCAATCTAGATGCCCATAGCGCCCCTTTAACATCAGTTTTTTTATTTTTAAGGGCTCTAGTGGGATAAAAACAGTGATACGTATGTGAGTACTAGCATGAAGTGATTAGTTGGGAATTGTTGGCTAATATGCATGTATGAATGAATTAAATCATATAAGAGGGGTAGTGTGACCTTTCTTCACAGTTGTAGATATCCTTATAAACTCACCCTGGTTCCAGGATAAAGTTGTTTTGTGTGTGGGAAGTTTCTATGTGTAACTATGTAAAGGTTACAGATTTACTTTTTTTTAATATACAGGATCCATGTTATTATTCAACAGAACTTGCACAAACAGGATTCCCACCTTATTTGATTGATATTCCTGTTTTACACCCCACCTCCTATAGACTGTAAGCTCGTTTGAGCAGGGCACTCTTCAACCTATTCCTGTAAGTTTTCTTGGAATTGTCCTATTTATAGTTATATCCCCCCTCTTATAATATTGTAAAGCGCTACGGAATCTGTTGGCGCTATATAAATGGTAATAATAATTTAGCTAGTGATGTGTGTGATGGTGGCTCCTTCTTTAGGTCAGTTGAGGTATAGTAACCATAAGGTAAATAGCAATGATTAGGCATCATGAATTAGATGTGTGATTTCACCTTTCCTTGTACCCAGGAAACAGATTATATTCTTGCCAGCAGTCATTAATTTAGCTACATTGTTTTGACCATTGGCCGAAGTCCTGCCATCCTGTTTTTGTTCTTCCTGTCCTTGCTTCTAGTGCTCAAACACACATTAAACTTAAACACACATTAAACACTCACAGCTGTCTCAAGTAATACTAGGGAAGGTTTGTCATATGCACGCGTATCAGTAGCAGTCTGCCCATTGGCTCTGTTTCTTCAGCTGCCTCTTATTTTCGTACCTAGCGTGTTCCAGTAAGCAGGGCCTCTTTTTTTCCATGCTGGAGATAATTGACCATAGCCACACACAAACATGGTTTCTGGCTCATGCAATTGCTGGATACAAGCACAATTCACACAACTGTGTAGCAGGCTGTTTGTAAAGTGAGCAAAGCTGCATTTATAGCTACTATCGCTTGATAGAGCTTTTTCACGCATCCTATGCTATGGTACACTATTTATCTGATAAACCTATTTTGGACATGGCTTTACATGAAAAGATCAGACTCCGTTGACCAGAATGAGAGGCGCTGGTGAAGGAGCGTTCTGTCTGCCTTTTATTTATACAATGTATTTAAAATTAGATGGTTCGATTGTGCCTATTGTTTGGTCACTCCAAGCACAAGTTATTTAAATTGGTCATAGTGCCTGGAGTTTGTAGGTGCAGATTTTTATTTTATTTTAAATATTTTTTTATTGAAAAGAGATGTGATATAGCATCAAATATTCATTTACAATATTGCAGACATTTATATGACATTAGAAATATTGCATTGCATTGCATGTGTATTAACAATAGCAGGTCATTTGTAATCATCTACACACTGTTCCAAATTATTATGCAAATGATATTTTTCTAATTTACCTAAATAATTGATGTAAATAACAGTCAGCATAATTTTCATGTTATCAACTATTAAGAGTACAATACAAATTTTATTGAACAAACCTCCTAATGATAACAGTATATTTTTTTTTTAAACATAAAAAACTTACAAGGCACTGTTCCAAATTATTACGCACAGTAAGTTTCAAAACACTTTATAGGTTGTAAAGAACTGAAAATTGACATTTGTTGTGTTTGCAGCATATTTACTGAAATCAGAAGCTATTTCAATCAAACTTATAACAACATTTAAACTTTTTAAACATTTTAACAGGTCACGTTACATTTTAACATAGGACTCCTTATTTGATAGCAGCTTCACAAGTCTTGCATCCATTGAACTTGTGAGTTTTTGGACAGTTTCTGCTTGAATTTGTTTGCAAGATGTCAGAATAGCCTTCCAGAGCTGCTGTTTTGATGTAAACTGCCTCCCACCATCATAGATCTTTTGCTTGAGGATGCTCCAAAGTTTCTCAATAGGATTGAGGTCAGGGGAGGATGGAAGCCACACCATGACTTTCTCTCCTTTTATCCCCATAGCAGCCAATGATGCAGAGGTATTCTTTGCAGCATGAGATGGTGCATTGTCATGCATGAGGATGATTTTATTACGGAAAGCATAGTTCTTCCTTCTGTACCAGGGAAGAAAGTGGTCAGTCAGAAACTCCACATACTTTGCAGAGGTCATCTTTACACCTTCGGGGACCCTAAGGGGGCCAACCAGCTCTCTTCCCATGATTCCGTCCCAAAACATGACTCCACCACTGCCTTGCTGACGTCGAAGCCTTGTTGGAACAGGGTGGCCGTCCACCAACCATCCATTACTCCATCCATCTGGACCATCCAGGGTTGCACGGCACTCATCAGTGAACAGGCGGGTTGAAAATTAGTCTTCATGTATTTTTCTGCCCAATGCAGCCATTTCTGCTTGTGAGCATTGGTTAGTGGTGGCCAAATAGAAGCTTTATGCACAGTTGAAAGACTCTAGAGGACTCTACACCTTGATATCTGTGGGACTCCAGAGGCACCAGCAGCTTCAAATATCTGTTTGCTGCTATTTAATGGTATTTTAGCAGCTGCTCTTTTGATCCGATGCATGGATCTAGCAGAAGTCTTCCTCAATGTGCCTTTATCTCCCAAACCCGTCTGTGCTCTGAATCAGCCACAAATCTCTTAATAGTGCGATGATCACGCTTACGTTTTCGTGAAATATCTAATGTTTTAATACCTCGTCCAAGGCATTGAACTATTTCACTCTTTTCGGCAGCAGAGAGATCCTTTTTCTTCCCCATATTGCATGAAAATGGTGCTCTGCTTAATAATGTGGAACACCCTCCTTTAGTAGTTTTTCCTTAAATTGAGCTCACCTGGCAATCTAATTATCACAGGTGTCGGAGATTGTTTTCAGTGATCAAAAGAGCCACAATGCCATCCATGAGTTAAACTGAAAAACTAAATATTTAATCTTTGTGACACTTAAATAGAATTTGCATAATAATTTGGAACAGGGTGTCGATAATAGAAGGTTGTACAAGATTTTATAAAGTAAAGATGTTAAATGAATAGACATTATCAAATAGTATTTCGAAAGCTAGAATGCGAGAGAAAAAAATAAAAGGAGGGAGGAGGGCAGGTTGAGATAAGGTAAATATAAGGAACATTATGTTTACATCATGTTTCTAATTTTATATTGTATTCATCTACGCCAGGTTCTATTGTGTGTTATGGTACTTTTTGAAAGTAAACCAAAATGTTCAAATGTCTATCTGTTCCTGTCCAAATCAATAAAATTAAATTGCGTATATACGCTGAAGTAATTAAGTCTGACACACAAGGTTCAGGTTAAAATAACTTCGAGAAAGTTTATTGGCAAGTGAAGTAAAAGCGGGCGCGCAGGCCCTTTTAAGAGGCATTTTGCGTCATCATTGATTATTAGAATATCAGCAAATAAACATCATCAATTGGATTAATTGTTAAGTGTCGGTGTTAGTGTCTTACCTATTGGTTCAAAAAATTAAGAGGTTAGTCCCGTGTCCACCCACCAGAGGTGGGATTATTCTGGACACGGGTGGGGATAAGGGGGTCCTAAGCGTCATTTTACACGGTCAATGATATCAGGCTTCATGTCCAGGTGCAAGGTCTCTTATGAATAGAACATTTCATTACTACTGTGTTCTGTGGCCTTCAAACTATACTATCTTACAAGTTCTAAGGAGTAGCCAGCAACTCCTGTGTCTTTGCAGGAAATACAGTCTTTGTCTACTATACTAATTGGGTTGGGAAATTCAGTCACGTAAGGTAGTTTTAAAATGAACAAGTTAAGTCATGAGGACAAAATGGAGGATTTGAAGAAGTCAGGTTAGGAGGACAAAATGGAGGATTTGAAGAAGTCAGGTTAAAATGGAGTTAGTACAATAATTCAATACAAGTACAATAAAGATTTTTAATAATCCCACATCAGTCCCCCCTATGAAATGTTAAATTCTAAGAGATAAAAACTTTATTAAGTTAGTATCAGGAAGACGTGTTAACCCAAGGCACAGAAATGACTGGAGTAACGGTTCTCAAAGTCTTCTTAGTTCTTCAGAGGGACATCATAAATAGACAAGCTTACATTACCATATGGACTTGTGTTATCTGGAATATAGGCACAAGTAGTCATGGTGACAGGTAAACGTTGTTGGTTGCAATAGATATAATAAATGCAAATCAAAATATTATTATTATTAGCAGTGACGGTTGGGAAAATGGACTCAAACTTTCCTTTTACTGCAAAATCATCTGGTACCCCCCTTGGCACACCTATGGCATCAATATATATATATCAATCAAACTTTCCCTTTAGAGGGGTGCTCCTCTTTATGTTCTGAAGCATGAATGTGGTGTGTCAAGAGTACCTTGTCATGTATTATGTGTATGGACATAATAACCTTGGCTAGGGCGCATTTGCTTATGCATTGTAGTATTAAACCTGTCCCACGCTACATCAGCGTAGGTGGACTCGGATCATTTAGTCAATATTAATATCACCACAAACTCACGATGGGCAAATAATCCTGAGGGAGCTTGGCGTTTGGATCTCTTTAGCTTCACGAGGTCTCCTTTTGGGGTCCTCGGCTTTCCATCGATGGCAGGTGGTCAGGCATTATTATGGCCATCAAACACCTACTTGCTGGTATCTTTTTATTTAACAAGTCATTTTTTCTTTAGAGTCAAAAGTGTGTCAAAATCAACAAATGTCACTTCTCATGTTGCAGAGAGAGAGAGAGTCTTGAATCTGGAACAATGAATCCACTGAGTGATCTCTGCAACTTTCACAATGCACTATTGGGTATATGGTCTTGGTTGTCACATTGATGACCGGCTAGGCTTCTGGCCATCCTGACAAAATGTCTATTATAACTAGTGCATATTTGACCCAGTAGCTCTTTGTCACCTGGATTCTTGAAAGGGATATTGAGAGTTAGCTAGGTGCTTAGGAGTATTTTAGAGATCAAAGAGTTCATGAGGGTCTTGGATAGGTATAAAGTTCCATGGGCTCACTGCCCAGTACATGTTTTTGGGTAAACAGAGCTTGAGAGCGTTGGAGTACAGCCCGTCTTCAAGGGTTGCCCCTTTCTGTTTTTCCAGCTTTGTATTTCTTCAGGGTCAGTAGCTGCTTGTCATTCTTTCAGAAGCTTGAGATCTGTAGGTAGGATCTACATGGTGAGTATAGAAGTTTCTTTAGCGGACACCCTTCTGTCCACTTCCCTTGGTGCACTTGTGGCTTGGTTGGCAGCTTTTGGGCAGCTGAGTGGTGCTTCTTATCTACCAGATTGATCCAAAATAATGTGCTGCACCCAGGGCATATCTTGAGTCAGTGTAGATATTGGCATGTCTTCCTTCAGGCATTTTGTATGCCACTGAGAAGGCTGTCAATTCAGCGTCTTGAGCAGATGTGAATGAGGAAAGTGAAGATGCTTGACGTACCTGATCTTCTGTAGCAACAGCAAATCCAGTATGGTACCTTTCCTCTTTATCCGCAAACAGAGTGGAGTCAGGATCTGGTAAAGCTACTGCATGCTCTGTTGAAAGGTGTCTTGTTTCTTCTTTCATCTGTTCAAAGCAACCATGAGGAGCAGTAGAAGAGGTTTCCTCACCTATTTCTGTGTGAGATTGGGGGGTATTTGTCTTTCTATTCACAGTTCTCTTGCTGACCCCCCTCTGTAGAGATTTGTAAATTGAATGTTCATGTTTTGTTCTCAGCCACCTCCCTTACTTCCATGGGAATCTGGGTCAGGGCCGCACTATTTCCTTGAGAGTGCCCAAAACAGTTCTTTCAGTGTGGTATTCCCCCCTGGGAAGTGGCGGAAGAGTGGCCAGAGCAACTTTTCTTCAAAATATAATGTTGTCAGGTAGAGGCAGAGTTGTCTATGAGCGGAGGAAATTGGTAAGGAATAAGAAGGGAGGAAGCATATAAAGGATATAGATATGGTGGTGGGGAGATGGAAGAATGAGTAGCGGATAGAGTGAGAGGGAAGAAGGTGGAGTAGGAGGAGGAGAAGGAGGAGTAGAGGAGAAGTAGGAGGAGAGAGGAGAAGGTGGAGTGGAAGGAGAAAGTGGAGTAGAGGGAGGAGTAGGAGGAGGAGTAGAGGGGAAGTAGGAGGAGAGAGGAGAAGGTGGAGTAGAGGGAGGAGTAGGAGGAGAAAGTGGAGTAGAGGGAGGAGTAGGAAGAAGAAGGAGGAGTAGAGGGGAAGTAGGAGGAGAGAGGAGAAGGTGGAGTAGAGGGAGGAGTAGGAGGAGAAAGTGGAGTAGAGGGAGGAGTAGGAAGAAGAAGGAGGAGTAAGAGCAGGAAGAAGGAGTAGGAGGAGGAGAAGGTGGAGTAGAGGGAGGAGTAGGAGGAGGAGTAGAGGAGAAGTAGGAGGAGAGAGGAGAAGGTGGAGTAGAGGGAGGAGTAGGAGGAGGAGAAGAGGAGAAGTGGGAGGAGAGAGGAGAAGGTGGAGTAGAGGAAGGAGTAGGAGGAGAAAGTGGAGTAGAGGGAGGGGCAGTAGGGGAAAGTGGGGGGACTGCAGATGAAGGGGAGGGATCGGTGGGAGGAATAAGCGGGGGTGGGCAGGTAAGGGAGCAGACAGGTGATGTAGCAATGGAGGATACATCAGAAATCAAGACTAGGTAGAAATGCAATGGAGGCTGCAAATAGCCCATGTACAACAACTATTAACTGGCCCTATGCTTTCCCTAGAGAAAAATAATAAAAGGCTAACATGCTCATCTTGTCTCCACAAGCCTCGAACGTTTCACTCCCATGGGTGGCCCATGATGGCTTGCCCACCACTTCTCCACACGGGGTCTTGTGCCCGCGGAGACAGACGCTATCCCTGACTCTCGTTCTTAATTTAATAATTTATATCTAACATCTCAAAATGTAATTCCTATTTATATCACAAATATACATTATCACAATTTTATGTCTCGTAAATGGGATAAAATTTATTCTACTCTTTACTGATAATGTATTTTTAAAACATACAAAATAGACAAATAACATTGCCTTCCGGAAAATAAATGGAAAAGATAATGGAGAGTTTGTTAAGCTTATAAATGGCTATACATTAATTCACATTTCTTGTACTCCAGTTTCTGGCTGTTAATGACAATGTACAATGTAATAGAGCAGCAGGGAATGCTAGCAGAATGCTTGGTTGCATTGGGAGAGGTATTAGCAGTAGGAAGAGGGAAATGCTCATGCCATTGTACAGAACACTGGTGGGACCTCACTTGGAGTACTGGATACAGTACTGGAGACCATATCTTCAGAAGGATATGGATACCTTAGAGAGAGTTCAAAGAAGGGCTATTAAACTGGTTCATGGATTGCAGGATAAAATTCACCAGGAAAGGTTAAAGAATCTTAACCGGTATAGCTAGGTGAAAGGACGAGACAGGGGAAATATGATAAAAGCATTTTAAATACATAAAGGGAAAACAACACAGTAAAAGTGGAGACTATATTTAAAAGAAGGAAAACTACCATAACAAGAGGACATAGTCTCAAAAATAGAGGGACCAAGGTTTAAAAATAATATCAGGAAGTATTACATTACTGAGAGGGTAGTGGATGCATGGAATAGCCTTCCAACTGGAGTGGTAGAGGTTAACTCAGTAGAAGTGTTTTAAGCATGCGTGGGATAGGCACTTGCTGCTAGTAACAGATCTAGAATTAATACACTATAATGCCCAAAGTCTCAATTCCTACGCATATGCAATAATAAAATATCTGGGCTTACAACAAAAATTATGTTAGTCAGTCTTTAAACTTGGCTTATTCATTTGTTCAAGAAATCTTGGTTTATTAGAACTTTCTTTTAGTAAATGTTCTTTAAGATAACCCTTCTTTCAGCATGTTATCAATCTTTGTACACAAAGCTAAAACACACTTGTTACTTATACGTGAAACGATAGACATATATATTCTATCTACATATTAACCAATACTTGTCACAGACACCTTCCTGACACAGGGAAACTAATAGCAGGATAATCCTAGTAACCGTAACCTTTTTGTTCATAATATATGGGAATTAAGGAAGACAGCATGTCTTTAAGATAGGATGAGCATGACACAATACACGGGCGGATATGACCTCACTAAGGGCAGAGTGAGGGCAGGAGGAGGCGTGGGTACTAAGGACAACCTTCTTTTGTTCTAGGGGCCATTTTCTTTTAGGGCATTTCAGCTGACAAATGAAAGCATTATACATGTAACAGCCCGTGAAGCTTTGAAATAACATGGTGCAAAAAAAAAAACAAAATAAATAAATAAATAAATAAAATAAATAAATAAACTCACGGAATGCAAACAATATACCTACAGCCATTAATCACTTTTCCTCTTCACAATCTAGCTTAACAACTTTGCATATTCCCTCTATCCACATTGCATAGTAATGCAACAAATCACACTTGCCTTTACATTTTTAACTCGTCCAAATAATTCTCTATTCCTGCATCAGATTCACTTTCCTAACCTTCGTAATAAACACTGAGCTACATCCCTGACTCCTTATCTTATACAACAGTCTTGGAGAAAATACTTTGTTCCATTGCTAAATCTTATCATTAGTTTCTGAATAATTTTACTGAACGCAGAACTGAAAAACCAGGAATGTCACCCCTCCCTCTCCCCCCTCGCGTCTCACAGAAGGCAAGGAGGGAGGGGTGAGGAGAGAGCCAGCATGAAGTTTTTTAACCATGTCAGCGCTGGAAGGACAGTTACGTTACAATTATTGCAAGCAAAGAGACACAAAAAAAACCCACAACATTTAGACAGTACACCTAGGGTACCCATACTTATAGTAATAATTGAAATAATCCCTGATCCAGTCAGGTCAATCCCAATATTGTAATACTCTCAGTGGAACTCAATACAAAACCCCCACCCTCTACCAGGGTAACGGCTAACACAAAATACAAAAACAATTATTATAATATACATACATTCTTAACCCTTTGTGATCTAGTTCTTCCTCAACCCTACCTTCCTGCTGAATAGCATTGCTACTCTGTACCAGTAAGCTTGCTTTCTTCTCTGTCAGTAATCTACCACATGAAGGCACAGCAATTTTACACACTTTAGCAATCTCTATCTTCAACTATATCACACGCGCTAGCCAGCCCTTATTGGGCTTTTCTAACCCTGTTCCATTCCCCTCCTATACAGGCGTCCCAGATATAGGGGGAAAAGGTTTTAAACAGTGTCTACAATGGTGGACTGACACTCGAGAGGGGTGGGTCCCCCCCCAGTGCGTCTTCCCAAAACGTAGACTAGTCACTAATTGGAGGTGAGAAGTGTGTGACCAATCACTTCTCTCACAATAGAAATAGGAGAGGATAGAATAATAATATAGGAAGTATAGAAAAGGTAAAGAGTAAGGAAAAATCCTTAGGGACAGACACAGGAGTTTAAATGACTCCACATTAAACAAACAAGACAACAGTACAGTTGAAATACAGTGCATGCATCACAGTTCAAATGAAATCAACAGTAATTCCTTTCCTTTAATCATGTGCTTACTCCAAAGTCACCTTTCTCAACCTCGTAGTGTCCCCGCTCGGAGAATGACTTCCTCAAGTCTCACTACCAGCGGCCAAGGATAACAGCTAAAACCGGTCCGAAATCCTTTCTAGCCTCCCTCGTTACAGCAGTCCACTTAAAGTGGCCGCGCCACCCTCACTCCCGTAGTGCCCCTATAAAACCCACTTTATAAGTCTCACTACCACGTGATGCGGAAAACAAGCAATGCCTGCCTGAATCCCCCCAGGAAACTGAGTCCCCTGCCACAAGGCTAAGTCTCCTACCACAATTAAATAATCAGTGGACCTTCAACTCAACTAGAGCCGAAGGGTCCGGGTCAGGACGTCCCCAACTCAACTAGAGCTGGATGGTCCGGGTCAGGACGTCCCCAACTCAACTAGAGCTGGATGGTCCGGGTCAGGACGTCCCCAACTCAACTAGAGCTGGATGGTCCGAAAGCGCACAGTGAAGCTAGCTAGGCTATCAAAGTGACACAAAATTGGATCACAGGAAACTATGATTCTACACAGATCCCACAGTTCCACAAACTTCTTTTTCCATACAGCCACAGCCACGAGGCTCCTAAAAGAAGTAAACAGGCAAAGAAGACCCCCAGGAACACATCCACAGGTCAACCCCCCTTTTTCCCTACAACCACAGCACCGTGGTTCCTAAAAGGAGTAAAACAGGCAACAGAAGACCCCCAGGAACGCATCCACAGGTCAACCCCCCTTTATCCCAAAAGGGGTAAAATACAAACAGATAGACAGACTGAAGACCCAGGCAAATCCCCTCAGGTCCACCCCCCTTTATCCCAAAAAGGGGAAAACAAGCAAAACAGAGAACCCCAGGCAAATCCCCTGCAGGTCCACCCCCCTTTATCCCAAAAAGGGGAAAACAAGCAAAACAGAGAACCCCAGGCAAATCCCCTGCAGGTCCACCCCCCTTTGTCTCAAAATGGGGAAACAGGCAAACAATTCAAACACACCCAGGCAACAGATAGACTAAAATGCAGGTAAACAAGTGAGTAACGAGACACCGGGCAAGATATTACCTGTCTTTGATGTCCTCCCGGGAAGCAGTCACAGACACGTGGACGGGTCAATCAAAGGGGCCGGAACATACCGGTGGCTCTGCAGAAGTCTCTACCGTGTACCTGGAGGTGATCAATCTCCTTTCCTACCCCCAGGATTCCCCCGTCCACCAGCGTCTTCCTTAGGACGGCTCACCGGCCAGAGGCCATAGCCCGATGCCCCACGTTGGGCGCCAAGTTGTTATGGTACTTTTTGAAAGTAAACCAAAATGTTCAAATGTCTATCTGTTCCTGTCCAAATCAATAAAATTAAATTGCGTATATACGCTGAAGTAATTAAGTCTGACACACAAGGTTCAGGTTAAAATAACTTCGAGAAAGTTTATTGGCAAGTGAAGTAAAAGCGGGCGCGCAGGCCCTTTTAAGAGGCATTTTGCGTCATCATTGATTATTAGAATATCAGCAAATAAACATCATCAATTGGATTAATTGTTAAGTGTCGGTGTTAGTGTCTTACCTATTGGTTCAAAAAATTAAGAGGTTAGTCCCGTGTCCACCCACCAGAGGTGGGATTATTCTGGACACGGGTGGGGATAAGGGGGTCCTAAGCGTCATTTTACACGGTCAATGATATCAGGCTTCATGTCCAGGTGCAAGGTCTCTTATGAATAGAACATTTCATTACTACTGTGTTCTGTGGCCTTCAAACTATACTATCTTACAAGTTCTAAGGAGTAGCCAGCAACTCCTGTGTCTTTGCAGGAAATACAGTCTTTGTCTACTATACTAATTGGGTTGGGAAATTCAGTCACGTAAGGTAGTTTTAAAATGAACAAGTTAAGTCATGAGGACAAAATGGAGGATTTGAAGAAGTCAGGTTAGGAGGACAAAATGGAGGATTTGAAGAAGTCAGGTTAAAATGGAGTTAGTACAATAATTCAATACAAGTACAATAAAGATTTTTAATAATCCCACATCATTGTGTGAGGCTCGATTCCCTCTAAGTTTAGCCGACATTTCTTCCATATCTTGAATAAAGTTTACTTTTCTCATCAATGTATCAGTTGTTGGCATCCTTTCCTTCCATCTCTTTGCGATTCATAGTCTTCTAGCATTGCAGAATTTATGACAAAAGAACAATGTAGTAGAACGTAAGCGTTTAACTGGTTGCCGTTCAATAATGGTAAGAAGATTGGGTGACAGAATTATCTCTGATATCCGAAAGATTTCATTCCAGAATGGACATACTTTAGTACATGTGCACTATACATGTACAAAAACATGTGTAGAAGCACACACGCGTGAACGAAATGGCCGCTATTCATTACATAAGCTAATTACTTAGCAACTCACTCTTGTATATCTCTATTGTTCTAATTTATAGAAAATGTGCAGTTTTCACATGTACACATCTACTAACGGAATTATCTACTAATTGTGCTAACTTCACTATGTCTATACCATTCTTATGGATATAAACATGCACATCAAAAATAAAGAATAAAAAAAAAAAAGAGAGAGAAAGAAATGACCGTGGTTTATCGTGTTAATGCGATTTCAGGCCAAAAAGGCAGCAGGGCAAGTAGGAGAAGCCTCAGAAAGACACAGTGGAGGGTGTCATGATCTGCTCTGCTCTTTTCTGATGTCTGGACTTGGCTTCAAGCAAAGAGCAGCAAACCCTAGGGACAGCTCAGCTACAGCTCTGAAGGTACAAATTAGGTAAACAAGAAATAAAATACTGAATAATCACAACACAAGCAAGTATAAAGGAGAGCACTCCAAACCAGAGAGGCAGCAGCAAAGAAAGAGGAAGTGATTACCGTAGTTGTTTTATTGACGTATATGTTAACTGTTTCTTTGTTGCTGCAGGTGTCAATAAAGAAGGATTATTGAAATATGAATACTTCTGTCTTGGTGTAAAATTAGAAGTATAAAGATATATCTAGCAATAAAGACTCCTAAATAGTAAAATTTCTTGTTGGCGTTAAAGTTAAAAGCTTAGGCTAACAGATTTTAACCCCTTTGCTTTCAGAGGTTTAATTCTTTCTCTGGTAGATTGGGTCATTATTTGCCAACCAGGAACATGAATTCCTGAATGTCTAAAGGTTGACTTCAGGTCCGGTTGGGCACTGCCCTCCAGCCCCAGACTTGGGCTAAGAAAAGCAGTTGTCCCCCCAAGAAAACCCTAGTCAAGGGAAAAGAAAGTCACCGGCTTGTACTAATATACAGGTGGTAACCCTAATAGTAATTGAAAACATAGAAAACACTAATTCTCCAACACAGACACCCAAATAGGTGTTGTGCCAGGAAAAAGAAGTACAACCCTGTAGAAATGTACTAATAAATCAAAAAGTTATTTACAACATTATTTATTAATAAAGCTAAAAATGTTGATGTGGAGTCAGTTTTTAGTAATGATCTCACTATGCAGAATACATCACCTCCTAACATTCATAGTCACTTCAATAAACTGAATAAACTATTTAGACAACAAATTAGAATGAGTTAGGGGATATCTACATTACAGAAATATCTCTCTAAAAACATCATACCAAGGGGGCTACGGGTCCAAGTACCCCCGGCTAGACAAATGGCACTGGAAGAATTTTATAAAGAGTGGGAAGAGGCAGCTACAAATTGTTCAAACACGTTTATGAACATAATTTGTAAGTACGAGTCTATGAGACCGTACAACAGGAATTAGACAAGCACATAGAGGAAGTTCAACAGTTAAAAACTGACCCTCAATTTGGGACATTAGAAGTAAAGTTAAATACCAATCTTGATAAATTTTCGCACCAGGTCAAAGTAAGGAAGCATCAGAAATACCTTCGGGATATCTCAGATTTTGAGAGGGGAAAGGGTCTATCACCCCTTTAAACGGAGGAATAGGGTGGACTCTGATTATGCGAGCACGTCAGAGTATGAGTCCACAGATACAGGAACAGGGGCCGAGGCCAGAGACACCGAAGATAGAGCCTAAACCATCCTTACAAATCATTAACCTGTCTAAGACTACCCTCACTGATGCACAAATGGGTGTATTATCTAAAGGATTATCTTATGTCCCTACGTCCACCTTCAGTAAATTTTTGTGGACGAAGGATGTCCATTTATTTGTGCGGAAGTTAGCTTTGCATAAGTACCATGAGTTACGTAATGAGACTAAAGCTCAGAGTTTGGGACTATCACCTAAGGATTTAGAGTGTCTTCAAACACTCATTGAATTACTTGAATCTGGTGATGGTTCCATTAGGAACACTGTTCCCCAAACCAATCTGAGACCCAAGGGTAGATTCACTCCACCGTTCAAAGATTATAGGAACTTGGAAGTATTCCTAGATATGGTATGTAGGGAAATTGATTCCTTGACAATGGATGACTTACAACTACGGAGTGGGGGTAACCTCCCTAAACAAGAGAGGATGGCCATTAGTCAGCTCCAGACCAATACGGACCTGATTATTAAACCATCTGATAAGGGGGGCAATGTGGTCGTCATGGACAGGGATCATTACATTAGGATGGCATAACAACTGTTATTGGATGAAAATACATATCGTATCATTCAAAAGGATCCAACTCCACTATTCTTGGTTGAGTTATGTACTCTATTGACTGGGGCTGTTGACACAGAGCTCATCTCAAAGAATGAATTCGAGTTCATGAACCCCAAAGAACCTATCCTGTCAACCTTTTACTGTCTACCAAAGATACATAAGTCTATGTCTGATCCAACTGGTAGACCAATAGTATAGGGTTGCGGTAATCTCACTCAGAATATAAGTGTATTTCTTGACAGGATTCTGTCCCCAATGGTACAAAAACTATCCTCATATCTTAGAGACACGAAACAGCTACTTGGGTTTGTAACCCAGGCTGAGATTCCCAACCATGCCAAACAATGTAGCCTGGATGTAGAGGCATTGTATAGCTCAATCCCTCATGATCTTGGAATTGAGCATTGCAGAATGTTTCTCTCCCTTAACCCTAAACTACCTGAGATGTACATTGAATTTATATCAGATTTGTTGAAGTTTGTTCTGACACATAATATATTCCTCTTTAATGGTAGATTATACCAGTAGGTTAGGGGAACAGCCATGGAGACGCCGTGTGCACCATCATATGCAAATCTACATCTAGGCTGGTGGGAGAGAACCATCAGGGAGGACCCCAAACTGAAACAGTATATGGACCAAGTCCTGTACTGGAAGAGGTACATAGACAACATTTTTGTCGTCTGGCTTGGTACCTCTGAAAGTTTTAGGGACTTCGTAGAAGCCCTTAATTCAAATACCCTTAACTTGCTGTTCACTAGTGAAATGGGAGGTTCTAATCTATGTTTTTTGGACGTATCATTGGAATTAGGGCAAGAGCACAGAGTGCATACCACCCTCTTCAGGAAGGAGACAGCAACGAATAGCCTCCTGGATTGGTCTAGCCATCACCCCACTCCATTAAAAGCAGGAATCCCTATCGGGCAGTACCTTAGGTTACGTCGAAATTGCTTGTCCCTGGATGATTTTAAGTTTAAGGCAAGGACTCTGAGATGTTCATTCAGGGAAAAGGGGTATCCTAACAGGGTGTTGAAGAGAGCCTATGTTAGGGCCCTCTCAACTGAACGGCAAGTACTCATTGATGATAACACTGTCAAACAGGCGGGTCATACAATAAGGTGTATAGGGACCTTTGATGCTGGCTGGGAGAAGATGATGGGGATTTTCAAGAAATACTGGTCCATTATATCCTCGGACAAGCATCTTAAGGATGTAGTGACAACATACCCCTCCATTACAGCACGTAGGGGGAGGAACCTAAGAGACTTACTTGTCCCTAGTCACCTCTCCACATTGTCAGCACTATGGCCCTTTAAGAACTATTTACCTATTGGCACGTATCAATGTGGCCATTGTAGCGCATGCCCCTATATTAATAGGAACTCTAAGGTTTGCACAAATAGTTCCAATTCAGAAACATTTAGTCCTCGTTCTTTCTTTAATTGCCGCACGGTTGGGGTCCTTTATCTACTTACCTGCTCATGTGGTCTTATGTATGTGGGTAAGACTTTTCGCCCATTCAAATTTAGGATCAGGGAACATGTAAATTCAGTGAGGAAACGCTTGGAAACCCCTATATCGAGACATTTACATCATTGCCATAACCATTCCTCAGTGGGTATACGCTTTATGGGGATAGAACATATCCCTCAGCCCCCACGGAAAGGTGGTTGGGATACTAAACTCTGCCAGAGGGAGGCATATTAAATCTTTAAACTTCAAACCTTGTCGCCACAAGGATTGAATGAGGGGTTTTCTTATACCCCTTTATTTAACTGGTGATCGTTATTTGGTAACTATGTGGGCTTTTTTAAATGTAAATTAAAGTCAATTTTCATTATTTAATTATTATTTTTAAGCTATTATTTATTCACTATTTTTTGTTTAGTGCTTATTATTTTTGGAGTACTAAGTCACGTTGATGTCTTCATATATAACTCCAGCGATGCCATATGGGTTATTGTCAGTCACCTGACAGTTACAGTATGGGACTCATTACTGCTTTTTATGCTTTATCCTCACTATATACTTTGTGATTTCATTAAACTTTTTCCAACTCATAAGTAGTGAGTGTTATGGCTAGGTAAGGGTTAACCAGCAGCACCCTTGCGTCTATCCTTTGGCACTGCCTCTAGTTACCCTAAGGGATGGGTGAATATTAGTGTCATGGACCTTAATATACCCATATTTATACATTGTGCAAGAGGTTATTTTATTACTTATTGATGGATCCCACATTTGTGAGTTGTGAATAAGTATTATGTGATATTGTGGTGGAATCTCGGTAAAAATAAATTTAGTAGGCCGAGATTACCACGTGGCATGTGTACGTGCATATGCTGACGTATCGATCAGTTGGTTGCACCGGCAAGATACGATCAGTAGTGTACGGAGCATGTGCAAGAATACAGGATGTAGTATTCCCCTCCTCCATTGTGCTGGACAGGCCATGCGGTCAAGCAGGAAGTTAATTCTTATTTGTATTGATTGGTCAAGAGAATGTGCGGGTGGAGCTTAATATGGGAGGAGTTATGTGCCTATATAAGGAGCCTGCACTATTGTCCGGGGCTCAGAACTTGCTGTATTTTGGTGACATTAGTCCCTCTGAGTCCCGATCGGTGATCCAATAAAGAATCTCTTCCTTCCTGAAGAAACCTGTGTCCATCTCTCTGTGCTTGGCTTCCGTCAGTTTCTCCGGTATCATTTGGTGCATTGGCCGGGAAGCTCATCGTTCAACGGTAGCTGAGAGGCAGAGGCGTGAGACGGTCTATCTTTGCCCACGTTCTCTACGGCTGCACCCCTGAACTTCTGCATGGACCTCCCTTCGTCTCGGCGCCACTGGTCTGTTGTCCAGGAGATCATCGGCCTCTACGTAAGAAGTGCTGGGGTGTCCCCGTCGATGAGTGTGAACTCAGGTTCAGGAACGAGGAGGTAAGACAACTGCTGTTTCAGACGGCAGACCCACTAGGGGTATACCGATTGTGCTGAAGGCCCATAAGGGGTTATTTGTGTATGGAATCTGCCCCCTCTGTCGGAGGGAAGGAGCGAAGGCACACCGCTCGATCGAACGCTCTTTAGTCAGACCGTTTGATTTTGTTAGTCAGGCGGGGTTCTGGTGTAAATAGCCCTAGCCGGACACCGGTGTCTTGTCTAGACTAGCGTTCTAGGGTGTATATTTTGTTCGCTAGGTCGGAGGGACCGGGAGACTAAGCGGCGTCTGTGTAAATTCGGTTCGCTAGCTCTCAACCTATCTTGGCTAAGTGGGAAGGCGTGTAAATTTGGAACCCACTAGATTTTTGATAGTAATCGACTAAGAGGCGTCTGTGTAAATTCGGTCCTCTAGCTCGCTATATGTGGTGCTTGGGCAGTGTGGCTAACCAAAACGGATGTAGATAGTTTTAGGTAGTCCATTCAAGGTACTGGCCAATAGTTTAGTTGGGAATTGTAAATGTGATAAAGATTGTTTAGTAAAGTGTATATCTTGTTAGATAGTGCGAGCTCAGCCGTCTAGCGAGAGTGTTATTAGTGTGTTGCTGTATTATAATGCACGGTACCATAACCCTGTATATTTACTGACACTGTATATAAGTACTAATCACTGTCGTCCATTGCATGTTTAACACCATAACCACTAAATAATTGTATTGTGACCTTAAATTGTGCTTTGACCTATGCTAACCGTACTGTAACCGCTATTTGTAAAAGACGATGTTACTGGGGTGTGTTATAGACGGGTAATTCATATATAGAGAATTATAGCGTGGGTGACTGTATAGTTTCGCCAAAGGGCATAATATTGATTATCTAGTGACTGGTGTAACAGCTGTTTGTGTTTGGGAATTCCCTGAGTGTTTATTGTGTTATTGTGTACGTTTCACTTGGTAACTGTACCACGTGGTGCCGTTGCCAGAGGAAACGGGTGTGACTGTTGAATAGTACGCGTGCATAGTATTCGTTGTCAACGACGTTCCATTGATAAGTATGGGCGCGTCGCAGTCAACGATTCCGGATCCCTTAGGTTGTATGGTGAAGAATTTTAAAAAGGGATTCAAAACATGTGATTTTGGGGTTAAAATGTCTCCTGTACGTTTGGTCACTTTGTGTACTAGGGAGTGGCCTACTTTGGTTGCGGCATGGCCGCCACGTGGCAGTTTGGATCCAACTCTGGTACAGCGCTTACACGTGGCTGTATCGGGTAGGCCTGAACTTTACGGGCAGTTTCCTTATATTGATTGTTGGAGACAGGCCGTAAATGACTCGCCAAAATGGATTCAGACATGCCACGAGGAGCAATGTCGCCTCATGGTGGCTAGGACTTGTTTGTCCACTAGGACTGGTGTTAGGCCCATTTTGGACACACCCCCTGAGTCCGAGATCCCTTTGCCGCCCCCTTACTTTCCTTTAAGAGGAAGTGACGCGAATGCAGGAAGTCCTGCACCCCTTCCCCCATTGCCCCCATCCACTTCCGCTTCCTCCTCCAGTACAGAATCCACCCCTCTCGTACTAAATCTCCCCTTCCGGAACCAGAACCAACCCCCATTAGATCTGAATATCCTGATTTGGCGCCACTTCAGACTTCCGGTCAAGCTTCTTCTAGCTCGGCTCGAAGTGTTCTATTTACTAACTTTTCCCAAAACCAAGCTCCCACATCCTCATGCTTTATTACCCCCTGACCGGAACCTCTAACTGACGCCCCTCTACGTAGCCCCATACTAACCCGACAACTGACCGGTACCCAACAATTAAAACATTATCAGATGCCTCTTCGGCTGAATCCCGGGTCAGCCTATATCGATGCCGCAGGTCAAATGGCACATGCTGACCCAGTCTTCGTATATGTCCCGTTCACGACTACCGATCTCTTAAATTGGAAGACCCACAATTCCTCGTACACTGAGAAACCACAAGCTATGACCGATCTGTTCACCTCGATAGTTCAGACACATAACCCGACATGGGCTGATTGCCAGCAGTTATTAATGACTTTGTTCAATAATGAGGAAAGGACAAGGATTAACCAAGCGGCCATTAAAGCGCTAGAGGATAGAGCCCGTGCTTTGAATCAAGCCAATCCAGCAGCATGGGCCGCAACACATTATCCTAACACCGATCCCGACTGGAATGTAAATGGTGCTGATATGGTTCAACTCAGAGCCTATAGAGACGCTATAATTGCTGGCATGAAAGCCGGAGGAAAGAAAGCCATTAATATGTCGAAGACAGTTGAGGTGATTCAGAAAAGTGATGAAGCGCCCAGTGTCTTTTATGACCGATTATTGGAGGCATACCGCTTGTATACCCCCTTTAATCCGGAAGACGCAGATAATTCCCGAATGGTGAACTCCGCCTTTGTCAGCCAAGCTTACGGAGATATTAAGCGCAAGCTACAAAAGTTAGAAGGGTTTGCAGGTATGTCTATTACCCAACTAATGGAGGTAGCGAATAAAGTATACATGAACAGGGAAACAGAGACTAAGAAAGAGGAAGAGCGTAAGATGCGTAGAAAGGCAGATATGTTAGCGGTAGCGATCGCAGGCGTAGATAGACGGGGCCCAGATAGAGGCGATAGTAAGTGGAATGAGGAACCTCTAAGTAGAAATCAGTGCGCATACTGTAGGGAAGAAGGGCATTGGAGAAATGAGTGTCCGCGAAGAGAACAGTATGAGAGAGACAGACCTAGGACAGGTTATGGAAACTTTAGAGGTAGAGCGAGAGGTAGAGGAGGCCCCGGAGGGAGTAATGGTAATAGAGGGAGCAATGGGAACAGAGGAAGTGTTAGGGAAGATAGGTATTTTCCAGCAGCGCAAATGTCCCGCGATAGAGAAGGTAGGGACTTTGTAGGATTGGCTGACACGGTCATGGAGGACTATTGATACCGACCGGGCTCCATCCCCCTTGGTCGAGCGGAGCCTATGGTCGATGTATCAATAGGGGGAAAAAGGAGTGCGTTCATGATCGACACTGGTGCTGAACATTCAGTGGTGACTGATCTAGTTGCTCCTCCATCTGGAAGAACTATTACTGTAATAGGAGCAACTGGAAGAAGTGCTGAAAAACCGGTTCTTAAAAGTCGACTCTGTACATTGGGAGGCCACGTAGTAAAACATCAATTCCTTTATATGCCTGAATGTCCAGTCCAATTGCTGGGACGTGATATGCTATCTAAATTACAAGCGCAGATTACGTTCCTACCAAATGGAACAACATCCTTAAAGTTTAATGGACCTTCAGGTATTATGACATTATCCGTACCAAAGGAAGAAGAGTGGCGACTTTATACAGCGGTGACTAGCCAAAACCCTAGGAGTGATGAGTCCTTATTTAACATACCAGGAGTTTGGGCAGAGAACAACCCACCAGGACTGGCCCGCAATATTCCACCTATTAAAATCGAACTAAAACTTGGGGTTTATCCAGTGAGCCTAAGACAATATCACATCCCGCAGAAGGCTAAGAAGAACATCCAATCTTATCTGGATAAGTTCATACGGTATGGTATCCTAAAATTCTGTACTTCCCCCTGGAACACCCCATTGCTGCCTGTTCAAAAGCCCGGTACAGATGAGTATCGACCTGTGCAGGACTTGAGAGCAGTCAATGATGCGGTTGTTAGTATACATCCAGTTGTACCCAATCCATATAACCTGCTTGCTTTAATTCCGGGCGGGGCTACTTACTTTACAGTCTTAGACCTCAAAGATGCCTTCTTTTGCCTCCGAATTGCCGCAGAAAGTCAATGTATCTTCGCTTTCCAATGGGAAAACGCTGTAACGGGCTCAAAACGCCAAATGACCTGGACAAGACTGCCCCAAGGGTTTAAAAATTCACCTACCCTATTTGGTTCAGCTCTAAGTCAAGATTTATTGGATTTCGAGTCCATTCCAGGAGAGTGTGTATTGTTACAATATGTAGATGACTTGTTGATAGCAGCAGTTACAAAGGAAATATGTCAGCAAGCAACGCACGATCTACTACACATTCTCTGGAAGGCAGGATACAAGGTGTCTGGAAAGAAGGCTCAGTTGTGTTTGCCAACTGTCAAATATCTGGGATTCCATATCTCTGAAGGTCAAAGAATTATGGGGCCAGAGAGAAAAGAAGCTGTGTGCCAAATACCGATACCCAAGAATAGAAGACAAGTGCGAGAATTCTTGGGGGCAGCAGGCTTCTGTAGGATATGGATTCCCAGCTACGCGATACTGGCAAAACCTCTGTATGCAGCTATCAAAGGTACAGAGCACGACCCCTTCTTATGGACTCAAGAACAGCAAACGGCATTTGAAGATGTGAAGAAGGCTTTGATGAGTGCCCCAGCATTAGGTCTACCTGATCACACACGACCATTCTACCTGTATGTACATGAGCAAAGAAGAATGGCTGTGGGAGTATTGACACAGTACTTGGGATCATGGCAAAGACCTGTCGCCTACATGTCTAAGCAACTGGATGCAGTGGCCAGCGGACTTCCACCTTGTCTAAGAGCCGTAGCTGCAGCCGCCCTGCTAGTAGCTGAAGCCGATAAACTCACTCTGGGTCAAGAACTTTATGTACAAGTCCCACATGCAGTACAGACGTTGTTGGATTACAAAGGAAATCATTGGTTTAGTAACAGCCGTATGACCAAGTATCAAGCAATGTTGTGTGAAAACCCAAGAGTGCATTTAGAGACTGTAAACACCTTAAATCCAGCTACCCTTTTGCCACAACCTACTGAAAGTCAACATGATTGTTTGGAAGTAATGGATGAAGTATTTTCAAGTAGACCAGATCTTCGTGATTTTCCCATCCAGAACCCCGATGTTCAATATTACACCGACGGCAGTAGTTATGTGAAAGAAGGGATCCGCTATGCAGGATATGCAGTAACAACAATAGACAAGGTGATAGAAGCTCGGCCACTGGCGAAAGGAACATCAGCACAAAAGGCAGAATTGATAGCACTGACACGAGCGTTACAATTGGCTGAAGGTTTAAGAGTGAACATCTACACGGACTCCAAATATGCGTTTTTAACCACTCATGCCCACGGAGCTTTGTATAAAGAAAGAGGACTATTGAATTCAGAAGGCAAAGAAATCAAGTATGCAGCTGAAATCCTACAACTATTGGAAGCAGTGTGGGAGCCGAAAGAAGTCGGAATTATTCATTGTCGAGCGCATCTGAGAGGAGATGGTGATGTAACTAAAGGAAATCGGATGGCAGACAGTACAGCTAAGCGTGCCGCTGAATCAGGAAGACAGGAGTATGTGGGGCATATAGCTGCTCTTATACCAACTCCACTGTCTCAATGGACTCCAGTTTATACAGCTCAAGAAGAGGAGTGGTTAAAGACTGAACCTGGAAAGTATTTGGAGAACAAATGGTATCAGTTAGAAGATGGAAGAATAGTCATTCCAGCATCACTAGCGGTAGAAATTGTCCAAAACTATCACAACGGGACACATTCTGGGAGAGACAGCACAGAAGAATCTCTCAGAAAACATTTCTACATACCAAGATTGTCCAAGGCATTGTGCAAGGCAAGGACCAGTAAAGCCACCAGGAGTCCAGTTTATGGGGGGACTCCCCATGTCCGATTTACAAATTGACTATACAGTGATGCCTAAATCGGGTGGACATCGTTACCTGCTGGTAATTGTGTGCACCTATTCAGGCTGGGTAGAAGCATGTCCTACTCGTACAGAGAAAGCAGGAGAAGTTGTGAGATTCCTGCTACGAGAAATAATACCCCGATATGGACTCCCTGCTCTATAGGATCGGACAATGGTCCAGCTTTTGTTCACCAGTGCCTACAACAACTGACTCATATGCTTGGTATAAAGTGGAGGCTTCATACGGCATATAGACCTCAGAGTTCTGGTAAGGTAGAGAGAATGAATAGAACTATTAAGAATCAGTTGGCTAAAATGTGTCAGGAAACCCAACTTAAGTGGAACGTTCTCTTACCCATAGCTCTATTGCGAATCCGCAGTACACCTACCAGAAGGATGGGCCTCTCTCCTTTTGAAATCATGTATGGGCGACCACCTCCCGTACTTGGTAACTTAAGGGGGGATTTGAGTCAGTTGGGAGAAGGAATTACCCGGCAGCAGGTTGTAGAGTTGGGTAAGACTATGGAGGAGGTACAGAAATGGGTACAAGATAGATTACCTGTGAATATTTATCCCCCAGTTCATAGTTACCACCCAGGAGACCAAGTGTGGATTAAAGAGTGGAATAATGTACCGTTAGGGCCCAAGTGGAGAGGTCCTTATGTTGTTCTTTTGTCTACCCCTACAGCGATAAAAGTAGCCGAAGTGACTCCGTGGATGCATCACTCCAGGGTTAAACCAGCAGCAGTCGATTCTTGGCAAGTTACAGCAGATCCAGAGAATCCCTGCAAGATCCGGTTAAAGCGCACGACTCAGTCGGAGTCACGAGGAACCTTGTGGATTACAAATTTTATTGTTTCGGAGATTTGGTAAGTGAGTGAGAAGGCCATAATAAAGCCTGTCCGCTCACCGACGTATAGTATATAAGCCAGGAAAAGTCTCGAAGGGACTCCTGTGAAGACGAACTCCATTCCCTGCAGCCCTTACATCCTGGAAGCTGAGGTGCCTTCGCACGGACGAAGACTGAGGATGACGACGAAAGATGTGTTTATGATAATGTTTATTTATGTGTATTTTTATATTCAGGAAGGTAGAGGTACCGACACTCCTAGCTGTGAGGTATGCATTAAGACTACAAGAACAGGTAACCATATTTCCCAAACCCTAATTTGGCATTCACAATACGAGTGTAAAGGAGATGTATCAAGATGTAGATACCTAAATATAGAATATAGTGTGTGCCATTTAGGAGTAGGAGAACCTAGGTGCTTCAGTCCGGAGTATCAACCTCGTACAATTTGGTTGACTCTCAGGAATGGAGATCCTCAGGGGACCCTAATTAATAAGACGGTGTTAGAATCCGTACATTCTTCGGGTGTTCTGCTATTTGATGCGTGTAAGGCGATATCAAGTGGTAGAAAGCCGTGGAATGTATGTGGGGATCTTAGATGGGAGAGGATAAATATATTTGTCCCAGTAGTAAAAATAAATATGTGAGTCCTAGATGCCCAAATAGAGATTATAACTTTTGCCCATATTGGTCTTGTGTGGGGTGGGCAACTTGGGGACAGACAGTAGACAAGGACATGATAGTGACTAAGTTGCCTACCAGCCCATATTGTAAGTCTATGGAATGCAATCCAGTCCATATACTTATAAATAACCCCGACAAGTTCTTAGACAAGTATGGTAATTTATTTGGGTTTCAAATATATGGGACGGGTTTAGATCCTGGGACAGTATTGTTTATAGGGATAGAGACTGATACGGTATCCTCCCAAACTCATCAAGTATACCATTCTTTTTATGAAGAGATGAGCATAGATAATAAGATCCCCCATAATGCTAAAAACCTGTTCATTGATTCAGCCGAAAGTATTGCCGGTAGTCTTAATGTTACCAACTGCTATGTGTGTGGAGGTACTAACATGGGAGACCAATGGCCTTGGGAAGCAAAGGAGGTAATGTCCGGTTCTGAGGCAATTGACCAATTAATATCTACACAAGCCGATTATCATATGAGTGTTAGAGGTAAATCTGAGTGGAGATTAAAGACCTCCATCATAGGTTATGTTTGCATAGCGAGGAAAGGAATGATGTATAATACTTCTGTAGGAGAATTAACTTGTCTAGGGCAAAAAGCTTATGATGATGATACAAAGAATACAACTTGGTGGTCGGCTTCAAATGTCTCAGAACCATCTAACCCGTTTGCTAGATACGCCAATTTAAAGGATGTGTGGTTTGACCTATCTATCACATCTACCTGGAGAGCCCCAGCAAATTTGTACTGGATCTGTGGTAAGAAAGCCTATTCGGAGTTGCCACAGGACTGGGAAGGGGCATGTGTGTTGGGTATGCTCAAGCCATCCTTCTTCTTGTTACCTATTGAAACAGGTGAGACTTTAGGTGTTAAAGTGTATGATGTGAATCATAGGAAGAAAAGGGGACCCATAGAAATAGGCGCCTGGGAAGATAATGAATGGCCTCCCCAGCGTATTATAGATTATTATGGGCCAGCCACGTGGGCAGAAGATGGTACCTTTGGTTATAGAACCCCTATTTATATGCTCAACCGTATTATAAGATTACAGGCAGTGGTTGAGATTATTACTAACGAGACATCACAAGCGCTCAATCTTCTAGCGAAGCATAATACCAGGATGAGGACAGCAGTCTACCAAAATAGATTAGCCTTGGATTACCTTTTGGCAGTAGAGGGAGGTGTATGTGTGAAGTTTAACCTGAGCAATTGCTGTCTTCAAATAGATGACGAAGGGCAAGCAATAGCTGAGCTTACTAGCCATATGGTTAAACTAGGGCATGTGCCTACTCAGGTATGGAAAGGGTATAATCCAAGTAGTTGGTTTGGTAGCTGGTATGAGTGGTTTGGAGGGCTTAAGGCAGTGGTAGGTGGAGTCCTACTGATTTTAATGTTGTGTCTACTCCTGCCGTGTCTTATACCCTTAGTAGTTAGGTCTGTGCAAAGCCTGATAGAAAATATAGCCGAGAGGAAGGCTGCTGCACAGATAATGGCAATTTATAAATATAAGGCTCTAGATCAGGGAGAATCAATGCAGGAAGATGAGTGTTGAAGATTCACATCATAAGATAAGTCTGGTCTGGTTCAAGGTAACTTGCGGTGTATGCAAACTAAGGTTAAGTGATGCCTCAAGTAATTGTGAAATATCAAGAGGCATCAAAGGGGGGAATGTGGTGGAATCTCGGTAAAAATAAATTTAGTAGGCCGAGATTACCACGTGGCATGTGTACGTGCATATGCTGACGTATCGATCAGTTGGTTGCACGAGGCAAGATACGATCAGTAGTGTACGGAGCATGTGCAAGAATACAGGATGTAGTATTCCCCTCCTCCATTGTGCTGGACAGGCCATGCGGTCAAGCAGGAAGTTAATTCTTATTTGTATTGATTGGTCAAGAGAATGTGCGGGTGGAGCTTAATATGGGAGGAGTTATGTGCCTATATAAGGAGCCTGCACTATTGTCCGGGGCTCAGAACTTGCTGTATTTTGGTGACATTAGTCCCTCTAAGTCCCGATCGGTGATCCAATAAAGAATCTCTTCCTTCCTGAAGAAACCTGTGTCCATCTCTCTGTGCTTGGCTTCCGTCAGTTTCTCCGGTATCAATATAAGCTGGCACTAAGTATCAGTGAATAAAGGTTAATATCTGGACACCCATACACCCATTGTTTCGGTGGGTCTGATGAGTGATGATTTGCAGCGGCATGTATGCTCCGTTTTAAATCCCTTATTTCGTGTACTGTATTCACATGGTGCGGTAACTCCGCCCATTTGGTGACGTCGTGATGACTCACTCGTGTCGGCGGAGAGGGGTGTGTGGTAGTAGCGGCTGATGCCGCCCCTTGTGGTGACGTACGTGATACGTAGGATACACGGAGGTAATGTGGGTTGAACTGGGAGCTGCCGTATGCCAGTGGGTCGGGCTTTTTTCGGCTGGACCGACGGTATGTGAGGATTCTTTATGGGAACCGGCTGATACCAAATGGCTAATTGCATATTGGGTATTTAAGGGAGTTGGAGACATGGCTAGTTTGTTAGCTTTTGCCCCTGACGACGGCGTCTTGATACGCCGAAACGCGCGTCGGGCGTTTTTTATTTTATTCTATTCTTTTCACCATGCACTTGGGTTATGTGTGTTAGCACTTTTTTGTCTATTTAGCTCTACTATAGGATCAGTGGTTTTGGTAGGCATTAGCTTTATGCTATGCCGAGGTAACAGGGATAGATTTTAGGTAGCATTAAGTCTTTAGAATGGGGGAGTAGGTAGAGAGATTCTGGATCCCTTACTGGTGTACTAAATATGGATGGAGAGTTTTATGTCTGTCTGATACATATTATACGGTTCTCTGGATATTCTGCTAACCTCATTTAGTGTAGGTTATATACCCCCATTGTAGTTTCTATTCTTGCCCTATCCCTGATAGTTGCCCTATATTTGGCTTTAGGCTATAGTACCTACCTACCTAGTGTACCTATTAGTAAGTAGGCTATGATTTTTAGCTTTATTAATAAATAATGTTGTAAATAACTTTTTGATTTATTAGTACATTTCTACAGGGTTGTACTTCTTTTTCCTGGCACAACACATATTTGGGTGTCTGTGTTGGAGAATTAGTGTTTTCTATGTTTTCAATTAATTCCTGAATGGTTAATGTCAATTCTGCGCATATTTCAATAGACAAAGTTGCATTAATTGGCTGAGAGCGGTCACTCTGCAAGTCCACGTGCAAGTCACAAACAGCAAGCGGGGACATTCAGTGACTGACCAGGTAAGAGGGCAAACTCTTGCGCTGGGAAATGGGGCCAGTGGGCTGTAGTGGTTATGATGCTTAGAGTAAAACTTTACATTTTCTCTTCATACAAACTATTGTTTTTCATAAAACAAGAATATTATTCTTCCACTAGGTGGCATATGTGATTTATGGAAGTATTACAACAAACATTCCAAACTGCTTGCGAATTACAATTACTTCACAATAAAAGAATTTGTCTGTCAAGCAAGTCTTTGTACATTGGGATCAGGGGCTTGTGATAGAATTTCACAAACTGCAACAGAAATACAGAGTGCACATATTTTCCATGATATCATATGCCCTGCAACTCATGAACAATTTTACATAAAATGTAATCAGAACAATAAAGATAATATCAACATTGTATAAAATTACTCAAAATGCAAATTGTGGGTCTCTTCAGTTCATACATACGCATACACACACACACAGACACATTGCTGCATGTACTATTACAAATGTACACACAACGCTTACCGATACTTACAAACTATTTCACATACTTAGTGGGACACACACTCTTAAACATAAACACACTCAAACACCAGGAAGAGCACTTAACGCACAGATTTTTGATTCAAATAGGATTGCACAAACTGCCACAAGAGGCGATAGCTAAACTAGCTTCCGAAATTACACCCGAGGAAATTGATCAGGCCATTTCTGGATTGAAAGGGAATAAGGCTCCTGAACCGTATGGGTTTGATGGGAGTTATTATAAGATTTTCCGAGAGGAAATCTTACCTAATTTAGTGACGCTGTTAAAAGATTCAGAGAAGGGGCACACTGGACCATATGTCTTTAGCTACCATAGTACTACTACCAAAGCCAGACAAAGACCATTACTCCCCGAAAACTATAGACCTGTTTTGCTCATAAACCACGATATGAAGATCCTTGCAAAGATTCAAGCAGATAGTTAGACCATTCTTAACGGCCCTGATAGATGCCGATCTACATTGGCCGTTTCTATTGACACTGAAAAGGTCTTTGATAGGGTCAAGTGGCCGTACCTGTTCACCTTGCTGTCCCACTTAGGCTTCCCAGAGCCATATATCACCCTGATAAAAGCTATGTATAGTAACGTACAAGCACAAGTACAAATCTTGGGGGAGCCACCTTCTGCCCTTTCTGGCTTTATAACAGCACTAGACAGGGATGTCCACTATACCCTCTTCTATTCGTGCTTTCGCTAGAACCCCTCCTTCAGGTGCTAAGGCGACACCGAAGCATACAAGGGGTCGAAGTGGGAGCTAGAGACTTCCTAATGTCGGCATACGTGGATGATGTGCTTTTAACACTCTCGAGCCCAGTGGACTCAATGGTAGCTTTACATGATGTCCTCCATCAATATGGGATAATCTCGGGATGCAAGGCAAACATGTCTAAATCTAGCGCTCTCCCGATCGGAATGTCTGCAGCGGACGTGGCACTAATATGGGATACATATAACATATGCATAGAACAACACTCACTTAAGAACCTGGGGATCCAACTAACAGCAGACCCAGAGAAACTATACAACCATAATTATGTGCCCATGATAAAACTACGGATCAGGGATATGGAAAAGTGGACTGACAAACCCATATCGTGGGTACATACATATGTGATGGGAGTGCCCATTGATACGGTTCTGGAATTTAATTAAGGAATTGTTAATCCAAGTTTTCTCAAGAGCCCCAGACCAAGACCCTTGGGTATATCTGTTAAATAGGTCTACTGAAGAGTGGACCAGGAACAAACAAAAACGTATTCACAAAATAATCCTGGCTGCACGAAGGGCTGTAGCTTTTGCCTGGCTAAAACAGGGTATCCCCATCATTACTGGGGTTATAAACAGGGTCAGAGAGATACACCTGATGGATGACCTGACGGCTAGGGTGAGAGGGGGCACAAAGGCATTGCAGAAGGTCTGGGAACCAATGGAAAACAGTCCTTTTGGAAATGAATGATGACAAATGTGATCCTGGAGGATCCTGGTGTCTGCTGACACTCGCTTCCTAATGACATCTCACCCCCACCCCATACATGTGTCTCACATAAAAGATGGACCTTGAAACCGTACATCCCCCACCTTACCCTTCTCACTCTATACTTTCTTAAACTCTCTCTGTTCTCTTTCTCTCCCCTATGTCTTGGGGGATAATTACCACCACAAATTGTCAAACTTCATATGTAATGGTTGATGCGATGCACCCTATTGGTACTCCATGTGTTATATCATCGGTCAATTGCCTTACCATTATGTCGATTGAATACTTTATGTGAAAGTAAAACGCTTTACCATTCCTGTCATTGTTTATTGCATGTCATTCATAAATAAAGAATTAAAAATTAAAAAAACACATTCAAACACTTACAAACTGTTTTGCATACTCACATACACACACTGTAACACATAAACACAAGATAACACATATAAATACTCAGATATACACAAACTGTTACAAATACTTACAGATTCACACACTATTACACATATCATCTGTTACACACACGCACACACATTATTGGTAATCCCAGCCTTTGGATAACTTTCCCTGGTGTTTCAGTGTTTCTGCTCTGCACTTTTTCTGGGTGCAGGCAGTGTACATTTATCTTACAAGCTCTGGCATACATAGTGTTGCTGTGGTAAC
Source organism: Pelobates fuscus (assembly GCF_036172605.1). Taxonomy (NCBI): domain Eukaryota; kingdom Metazoa; phylum Chordata; class Amphibia; order Anura; family Pelobatidae; genus Pelobates; species Pelobates fuscus. The sequence goes on from NC_086322.1 coordinate 87,563,234, forward strand.
CTTGAACCGTGGAAGTGCTCAATTTCTTTGGCTATTTATTGCTTTTAGTTCCAAGTCCCCTGTTCTGGCCAAGCACATAGAAACATAGAATGTGACGACAGATAAGAGCCATTCGGCCCATCTTGTCTGCCCAATTTTCTAAATACTTTCATTAGTTTCTTATATATACGGTAGCCTTATGCCTATCCCATGCATGCTTAAACTCCCTCACTGTGTTAACTTCTACCACTTAAGCTGGAAGGCTATTGCATGCATCCACTACCCTCTCAGTAAAGCAATACTTCCTGATATTATTTTTAAATCTTTTAAAATTATGACTTTCCATTTGTTGTTGTAGTTTTCCTTTGTTTAATATACCCTCCACCTTTACTGTTATAGATAACAAAGTGTTTAACCAGTAAGGGTACATTCAGATTACTCTAGTCTCCAAGTATGTCCTGGGGATGTTACTATTACCCAATTTAAAGGTACTAACTTGAACTAACTCCCCAAGGGTTGACGAGATCCTACTGATAATGAATTTCCCTTCGGGCCTAACAGGGATAAATGATAACTCCAGATGCCATGGACAGGCTGCCCAATTCTGGATGAGTTTCCCACACAATGTCAAAGCTTCCACTGCCCAGCTCTCAGGAATTTTAACTCTCTGATTGAGAAAACAAAATCCGTTCTGGTTTTCACCTACTGCCTTCTTGGTGCACAGCTCAGAAGAAAATTACTGAAGCCACTTTGTTGTGAATTTACTTACAAGAACATGAGAGGTAAAATCACCTCTGAGGAACACCTAAGAATTACACCACAGGTATTCACTAAAATTAACTCATCCCAATATGAGTGCATATTGTCAAATAATTTACATTCTATATACATTTGATGAATTTTACAGAATATATTTTAACCCCTAGCTTTCTAAGCCTTAACATCAAACCTGTCCTAAATTCTAGGTCCTGCTCCACCATCCCAGTTTTGGTTTCTGTAAAGCACAGTGTGAACAAATCATTACAAGCCCTCACTTTGCGTATACTTCACTGAGTGTAGCCAGCCCTTGTATATGGGTGCTTTAACAGCAATCTATGCATGTGCTTCTGTGACTGGAAATGACCAGAGTTATTGGCAGTCTATCTGGAATGAAGATTTTCTGAAAGCCCATCTCTTTGTCCAAGCTGCATCCCACTTGTATCCATCTACTGGTGTCCTCCTGATGTGGTATGCTTACCACCTGTGTACACTGGCTAAGTGTATTATAGTAACCACCGCTTGCCTTGCCTTGTTGCCCAGCATTCCACTGTTGAAATTTCTCCACTGTGTCTCTAGTGAGTCCATTGCATAATGCAGGCAAACTTTTCATTGCCCCCTTCCCCCTCCTCTCGCCTGTAACTATACATTAGCCCGAAAGGCTCAAAAGAGATTGTCAGGATTCTAACCTTACAACCCAAATATTGTTTCTTTACTTCTGTTTTTATTTCCATATATACCAGTTTTTCACCACTAGGGGCCTCCCTAGCCACTAGTCTATCAAAGGTTTTTTTCTCACCTGCATAGCATGATCATCCAAAATCTGCTTTAAGAGGCCACACCCTGCTGCACAAGTTGCCTTCGCAATGATAGAAGTTGTTGTTCTGAACCTGACATAACTTCTGGTCCTGGCTCATACTGAGAACTTTGAACCTTCCTGAATTATCTAACCAACCTGCATTGTTTCCAGTCTGCTCTTTCACAAGAAGCATGGTAACTAAACCTAGTCATCAATACCAACCTGTTTTATTTAATATTGGACTCTATTACCTTTCTACTTTGTTGCAAACCTACCTTACAACTACCGGATTCAACACCAGCAACCTGAATACAATATTTTCCTTATTATTTGCATCTATCCTGATTAATCCTACTGCAACTATCTGATTATTGCATTACAGCCTCCAACCAAAATATACTGATTCACTAAAAGTCTAACTACCTGAATTTGTTAAACCTTCATATGTTGTTTATTTCTGTCTTTATTATATTATGTTTGCCAGTAACCTATAATTTCTCTCATAGGTTTTCCCTCTCTTGATTTACCGATTACCTGATAACTTGCTTGGGGCAAATTGCTTAACTCTTATTTCTGTCCTTTCCTTTTACCTATAATTCTGTTTATAGGTTCTCCTTCCTTCCGAACCTATAATTCCGCTTATAGGTTCTCCATCTTCCCTCTAACCTATAATTCCCCTTATAGGTTCTCCATCTACCTTCTGTCTATAATCTCATTTATAAAATAACCTGTCTGGGGCTTTAAACCACCATTTCTGTTATCTTCCATTATACTTACCTCCTGTAATCCCATTTATAGGTTCTGCTTTCCGCTTTGTCTGACATGTTTTTGACTTGAAATAATAAGTGAAGTAAGACTTAAAAGGGAAATGGAAATAATACAAAGAATTCCAATAAAGAACCTAAATTTAACCCCGGTATAAGTGTCTTGTCTGACCTGACCAGAACCATGACAGCTATAGTGTTGCATTTGAGAAGCCAGTGAGAAGAGTACGAGGTAGGACTTTGTGCATAGAGTTTGGCTTGCTGGTAGGTTTCAACATGAAATATTTTACAGATTTCTGGATTTAGCAACACAATTGTTGTGTCTGCATACAGAAATCATTGTTACACTGTGATTGCGTTTTTGGAATAGTTTATTTTGTTTAGATCTGCCCTCTCAATTTCTGAAGTGTATGGTAAATAGATTGTCGGGACATAAAAAATATATATTTTTTTAGAAGTATGCAATTTTTATTTATAAAACCTTGATTTTTGTCCTAGGTTTATGTGATAGCTATTTAACCATGTTTAAAATAAGAATCACATTTAATAATTTTTAGCAAAAATCATTCAGCTGTGAATAGCTCATATATCAACTCTCTCTTTCATTAAACACATTACATCTATGGCATTCTTGGCTGCACAACATAAACCCATTTCATTTTGTTCCGTGCGGTGCACATGTTTTTAATTGAGCTGCCATACAGCGGATGGGTTTTTGGGTGCAGCCCAAATCTTTATACCTATCCTGTAAAATATTGTGAATAATTGCGGTAAACAATAAGCAGTTTCTCATTAAGGTTTCTGCCCTTTATCCCCTAGGAGAGCTCTTATGTATGAGAAACAAATGTCAGCTGTAAATTACACCGCAGGGTAAATAAACAGCATGTTCAGTGCCCAAGACATTTAACAGTGTTAACAGATCATTGTACAATAGTGCTAATATTAGCTGAATGAGCTCTCAAGTTTATAACCAAAAACCTTGTGCAATGTCAGTGTGTTTACAGTAAGTCTTCCCAAGATATGTTACCATGGAACTTGTCAGTAGAGAAACATGTATCCATTCATTCATAGACCACGTGTTTTCTCTGCTGTACATAAAATCCTCTTCTCTTAAATCTAAATGGGTGACATCCATTGGACAGTCCTATTAATGAACAAATTACAAGAAAGCTATTTTGTACTGGCCCTGTATATATGTGTGTGTATAATATCATATCCCTTCAGATGCCATTTTATGTAAAGTAAACAAGTTCAAGATTGTTTTGCCTTTCTTTATAACTAAAACCTTCCATACCCCTTATTAATTTTTTGCGTTTTCTGGTTCCATTATATAATTCTTTAATATGGAACTGTCACATCACCTGTTAATTAATATTTCATTTTTTTTATTCTCAAAATATTTAACAAATATAAATTTGTAAGGTGAGAATAGAGAAAGTACGGTATACAGCGAAGAGGAGAAATGGAACAATGTTTCTTCCTCAATAATGTTTGCCTTGTCTGAACTGGATTATGATAACATTTTCTAAGTCTTTAACATACGTTGAAATCAAAATAGAGCATTCCATGAAAAGAAGGGTAACACAAGTTATAGGTGACTTAATGTTTTATTCGATGGGGTAGGTCCAGAGAAGTGCCATTTACACCTTAAAACAGCTGCCCAAAATAATATTTCCTATTCAAGGTGGGATTTTACCATGTATTTATAAAGAGGCAAACTTCTATTTTCATCCTGTGAATTAATACTGCTTTTTACGCATTGCAATAGCTTACTGGCCTTAGCAACTGCTGACATTGCACTTTGTTGCCTAGTTGGCTATCAGTTTTAATTTTCTAGTTTAGCCCATCTAATTGTCCTTTTGCAAGCATTGTTAGCATTTTTATAATTGTGCGGAGAGTTTTACTAACTAGTTCAACAGTGACCACTACTTATAGATCTTCTTTTTTGATAGCAAGAAGGCTATAATTATTTAATGGAGAAATCCCACCTCCACTCAACATAAATGCGGAGACATTGGCGTATAGGAGACAGATTACAGTAAATTGCTCAGATCAGGCAATCCATGGTCCCTTAGTAACCAAATATGTTACTATAGTGTTCCTGCTTTCTGGCATACAAATAGGTAGCAAGAGAGGTGAGAACAGGCAACAGCTCAATTAGCCTGCCCTTCGGTGGGTCCCGCTCAGATTTCAAGCTGGTTTTAGCTCAACTTGTGCCATTACAGAGAGAACATCTCTGAAACATATCAGACTGGTCCCACGCATACAGGCAGTCCAGATCCGAAATGCCAGCAAGTTCCCTCTGCACGAGAGATATGGCAACCCCAGACAATCATTTCAAACTTGTAAGGTATCATCAGTGAGGTATAGCCAATATTCCTCTAGGCACAGTGAGCAAGGGGGCCACGTCTGGATTACCCTTTACCTTTAAAGAGAGACAAATAGGTAGCAAGAGAGGTGAGAACGGGACACAGCTCAATTACAATACCCTTCGGTAAGTCCCCGCTCAGATCTCAAGCTGGTTTTAAGTGTAAAGGGTAATCCAGATGTGTAAGTGAAAACCTAGCTGTGTGATACAAAAAGTGAATACAAAAAGATAATTCCTGCACTCACTCCCATCACTCCTGGGTGGCAGCAACGACCACAGTACACATCAGCCCCAATACATACAGTAAAAACCAAAGAAAAAGTTCCCTGCGCTCTCTCCTGAATCCTTATGTATATTTAAACAAATGGAGGTAATTTAGTTACTCCAATGGCCATTGGAGGGAATGCCCGTCTGCCAACGTCAAGGCCGACCTCCCCACAGGTGGGTACCTTTTACCTTGCTTCCTTGAGCTTCTGGCAAAGATCTCTCTAATGAGACAGAGAGGGGTATTTTTTTTTATATACACCCCTATATACTTATTAACCCTTAATAGAGAACACATGGGATGAAAAATATTTCTCCTTTTTACTAACAATATTTGCTATGGCTTTACCTTACCTGAACAGGATTTTTATGTCACTTTAAAAAAAAAAAAAAGAAAAAATCTTCAATGTATATTTAAAAGAAAATTGCATATCTCCTGGAAAAAGGTTAATAAAAGTTATAGATGATTTTCAACGTATTTTTTAGTGCTTTATATTCCAGAGAAGTGATCACTCCCATTTAAATTAGCCACTTTGATGGCTGGTTTCAATGTTCTGGGAGGTGACGAAAGCATTTTCTATCTACATTATCAAAAGGAGGCATTTCAATTAAGGTTTCAAACATAACATTAGACTCAATTCAAGATTGAATTTGGGGAAATTTTTACCTGAAAAAATTAAATGACGTGAGCAGAAACAATGCACATGGACTGCTGCTTTGACAAGCTTATAAAAAAGTACTGGGGATAAACTGCAATGCAGAGTCAGAGTGGCATTCACAAGCAAAGCATTTTAGCTTTCAGATTAAATATGGCAACACTTTTTAGCCTCAAGGCTAGAATGTTTTCTTTTCAGTAAATGTCTGAAGAATTGCTAAACAGTTTTGTTTTGAATTCTTTATTCATTGCTCCCCGCACCAGGGAGTATGAAAACACGGTTAACATATTCAAGAGCATGAAACAATAATATCTTAATCAGTACAATCTCACATAGTTAAACTGGTGGAGAGCGGGTTTTTGTTTCTTTTTATTGAGTTGAAGCCATTGAATAAGACATGTCTAGCGGACTACGTGGGGCAGTTACCTATCGCCAGTGTGTTGTGGCTGCAAGGGAACCTGGGTAGGTTACTGACTGGAGAGTGTCCATTTTTGGAGTTCTGAGTTGCAACCCAGAAGGTCATAATGTAAAACTGAAAAATAAAAGTAACGCTAGCATCGCCATGTAATATGGGCTGTAGACGGCCCCTGAATTGGGCATTCCTGTTTCTACTGCCTTGGGTAGTCTAGGGGTAAATATTGGGATTTTTTAGGGATCCAGGTTGGTTAAGCATGTATCTGTGGTTACAGACCTCGCGATAAGGCTCAGTCCGTGAAGTTTGCTTCAGTTGCAGCAACTTGCGCCATGACAAGGTGTTCTTTGTCAGGTCGGGGAAGACGTAGAGGAGTGAGACTTCGAACTGGAGCTGTGTTTTCCTCCTTATCGCCGTGAGGAACAGGGCCCTGTCTTGAGTGGATTGGAAGCGAACGATTAGGTCAGCCATGGCGGTCGCTGGGGAAGTCGGGGGCTTCAGAATTCGGAACATACCATCTGTTTATGTTTTTTGCCTGCTTGGATGGCATTTGTGCTGCACCAAGCCTCCTAAGGTAGTGTGGCAGTTCCTCCATGTTTATCGACTTCTTGGTTAGATCTGTGAGGGGTTTGGTCAGGGCACTGTACTCTAGAACAAACTTGCGGTAGTAGCCTGCGGTTCCTAGGAACGCTAATACCTGGGTCTTAGTACGTGGTTGTGGCCAGTTGGCAATAGCCTCCACCTTGGCAGGTTTGGGTCGCTGTTTGCCTGAAACCACCCTATGGCTGAGATACTGTACCTCGGCCATACCGACATGGCACTTGTCAGGCTTCTGAGTGAGCCCTGCTTCCTGAACTTGCTTCAGTACCCTAGATAGGAGTTCCAGATGGTCCTCCCATGTGCGGCTGTAGATGGAAATATCATCCAAGTATGCACATGTAAAGTCCTGAAGTCTCTCTAGGAGCCTATCGGCCATCCTCTGAAATGTAGCCTGGGCATTCTTCATCCCAAAGGGCATAACCTTAAACTGGTATAGCCCAAATGGGGTAATGAATGCAGACTTAGGAATGGCTGTCGGCTCCAGAGGGATTTGCAATAGCCTTTTGTAACGGAGCTCCCTGTACCCCTGACTGGGTACCTACGCCAAGGACCGCTTCCTAGCTGGAACAGGGGACAAACCACAACACTTCTGCCCACAGTCGCCATGGCTTGACTGGGATACTGGAACCACTCCCTCCTGGAGCCGAATGGGGAACTCGCTCTATCCACCCCCAAGGACTAGACACTCTGTCATGGGAGTTCTAGTCCTTACAAAGACTTTCCCCGTTGAATCCTCCACACTGGAACAGTGACTAGTGATTAGCCCTTTCCCCTCCCAGTAACCAGACGACACATAGTTCTGGGAGTACAAGCTGGAATGTTTTAATCTGGCCAGATGGCCTGCATTTATACAATTTCAGACACTGTCAAACATGCCCCTGACACTCCCACACAAACAGGATAATCCCTCTCCTGGACCTGAGAGGGGACAAGTTATAAACTCCTCCTCTGTGCCTGAGAGAATTGAGTCAGGAGCGGAACTATCTCTATTATCTCCAGGCACAGAAAAACATACAATATTACAAAACCCTAAAAATACCATTAAAACACACAAATCCCCCACACGTTACATCCAACCAACATATCCAAAAATCACCCAGGTCGGTTCAGGGGTTCGGAATTTCCCTAGAAGTCATAATTTTGACTAACCGTTCATATGGTCTTATACCCAAAACAGTTCCATGAAATCAGTGCCAACGGTCGGTCAAGTACGGTAGGTTAAAAATGAACAAACTACCGATCGGAATCCATAGTTCCACCCTGGAGCTTGTTCACCTTGTTTGTGGGAACGTTTCCACCGAACAGTGCCCTTCTACGTCGTATAGACCCAAACACAAGCGATGATGAAAGTCCAGCAGTGTTCGGGAGTTTCTGTGTGTTCGATTTTAGTTCCATGAATTCGACAACCAAACACCGCTGCCTGCGTTCATGCGAACAAGATGGCCGCCACCTTGTGGTCGTTCATACGAATTGCGACCACCCAGATGAACAATTAGAACACTACAGTGGAACGTGTTACAAATGGTCAATTAGGCTTAACAAGCTCCTTAACCAAGCCAGTTAACTAGTCTTTTACAGGTTTCCCTGCAGGGCCCATAGTCTGTGGGCAGGAGGCTGGCAAGCAAGCTCCTCTAGGAGCTCGTGGCAATTTCACATGGGAAGGGGAGTTTGTCACACCTTTGCACCAATCTAGGGTAGACAAGTAATTTCCCCCAGCAATACGATCTAGTAACTACAGTGGTGTATTTTGGATTTGTGCTGCCCTAGGCACGACTAAATTTGGGCACCCCCAAAATCTAAATTTGCCCCTCCAAGGCCATTTTTTTGACTGACAGACACATGCCCTCATTGATACATGCACTGATATACACTCACTGACAAATACAGTCATTGGCACACACTTTTTAACCAACACACACTTTCACTGACAGACACACACTGACACACCCACTCACTGACAGGCATACACTCTCAGATACACACAAAATGACATACACACACTGACACACACACTCACAGGCACACCCATTCTCACTCACAGACACACACTGACAGCTACACTCACTCACAGTAAGGTGGACAGCCCCAGAACACGAGGCAAACAAGGCATTTGTCTGGGAGCTTGGGGTGGCATTTTTTGGCGCCCCCCCTGAAAGTGCCGCCCTAGGCAAATGCCTTGTTTGCCTTGTGGTAAATACATCCCTGAGTAACTAGTCTATCCTGGGCATGGGGTAGGCGTCGGTTACTGTCCTGTCATTAAGCTTCCGGTAGTCGATACAGAAGCGAGTCGTTGTCAGGGTCTTACCTGATGTGGAGTCCGGTATGCAGAGATATATGCTCGCCCTTGCAAATAAACACAGACCAAGGTAGTCAGGTAAGAATTCACCTGGCCTGTAAGTCTGTGTATACTCCAAGTCGCAGAACAGGAGGGCACAAGCAGAATAGTAATCGTGGAAAGCTGAAGTCAGGGGAAGCCAGAGGTCAGAAAAATCGAAGAAACAAGTCAAGGTCGAAAGCCAGAATCAGTCTGAAGAACACTGGATCAGGATACAAAAACAGGAACCAAACAGCAGAACCAAAGTCTATGAACTGACACTGCCCTCAGGGAGATGCAGTGTCTTATACCTGGCTAATTAGAGATAATCTACAGGTGGACCATGATTGACAGGTGCAATCACAGGTTAAGTCCAACCCCAGTGCTGGAGACATGGCAAGAATAAGCTTCAGGCTAAAACAAGAACTGCAGTGGCTCAGAGGCAGGAACACAGGCTTAGAACCATAAAGCACCCAGGTTCAAATCAAATGTTGGGCACTTCTGGGGCAACCTCATCTGGCTGGATGTCACGGTGAGAGCCTCAGGAATACGGTACGGTTGTTGCCGTAGGGTTTTTTTTCCTGGGTCTCAACACAATGCACCGCAGTGGAGGTGTACCCTGGCAAGGCGGAAAACGTTTCCCTGTATCTCTGGAGCAGCTGAGAGGCCTTGGCCTTCTCTATGTGATTTAATTTTTCGCCTAGCCTGACTTGTTCTATCATAGGAAGGGGTGAGAAAGTCCGGTACGGGAAGACCCTCACTATCCTCAAATGAAGGGGCACATACTGCTGCGATGTCCTCTATCCGCTCAAAGTAGGGCTTGAGCATGTTCACATGGAAGGATCTCCTGATCCTTTCATCTGAACATTTGCCTACGATGTAGGTAGTGTCGCTTATGCACTCCACTACCTGGAAAGGTCCCTGCCAGGAGGACTGAAGTTTGTCTTTATTAGACTGCTTCAGAGCCAGAACCTTCTGTCCTATTTCTAGGGCTGTATCTCGGGTGTCCCTATCGTACCACCACTTCTGGCGTCGTGGAACTTGAGCCAGGTTCTCATGCCAGGTGAAAACCGCACCACCAACACCAAGACCCGCTCCTTTTACCCCAGCACCTCCTCCTTCAGTAGTTTTAGCTACTGAACGAGGAAAATCAGTGTTAACGAACAAAATGTGTAGTTTTTTTAGCAAGTATTTGTAGCAAGTATTTGTAGCAACTCAGTAAAAATCAAATGTTTCCTTACTTCTCTACCAAAGAAATTGGCATTATTCTGTACAAGTTTTGCAGTATTTGTATATGAACATAGGTATTGGGAATTCTTAATCTAATCTTGTAAACTGTGAGGGGAATGCTTCATGTTAGGGTGGGGTTAAGGTGGGGGACAGAATTTAATCATGGGACCTAGGCAGCATATTGTCTTGCATCAGCCCTGCGGAGCATTACATGGAAAAAAAAAAAATGATAGGTAATTTTCAATATTTAATTAAAGTATGTGATTTCCAGAGAAGTTAGTTCCCTTTAGAGGACCTCAAATTGTATTGTCACAAGACTAGAGCAAACAAAATCCCAATGACGCAAAGTTTAAAAATTAAATCTGACTTTAATTTGTTATAAACCTACACTACATGACTCTGTTCTAAATCTGAATGCACTACATATCATATACATGATAGATTTATTTTAAATGCAGTTATAAATGCCTGTCTGAACTTGTAAAGGTTTCATGTTTGCTTGTGTGTATATAGCATAATCCCTGCTGACTGAGTATTCTATAGCTGCCGTCACAAGAGAATTGAATAGAGTCAATTAGTTTGCACCTGTTTGTATTTGTTTGGGAACCAGCCAGTGTCTAAGTCTCTTGTTTGGAATCTTTTGATGTAGCGGAGATTAATTGCATTTTGCCTTACCTAGTCTCAAATCAACCAACTGTGTATGCAGTCCAGCACAATACACATCACCATCAATAGCAGTTTGGATTACCAGGCCTCACTTAATTTTTTTTTCTAAAATAATGCTAATATTTTATTATATAAAATTACACTAAAAACTCTCTCTGTGCAAAGCCTTAGCTCTGTTCTTATTATTGCCTGTCTAGATTCCATCTACATAGTTGAACTTTGTGATAGGGCATTGGTTTACAGTGGATTTGCAAATCATTGTTAATAACAATGAGTATAATAAAATTGTAATTGTTTTGCTGTAGGCCTGTAATAATATTAATATTGTCAAAGTTAATGAGGTAGACAGGTATTTCAAGGGAGGGAGGCAGAGTTCCTCTGGTTCCAAAGAAGACCATCACGCTGACCCGCTCATAACTAAACCCTTCACATTGGTGTCACATATAACTTTAGATACAACTATAAACTTTTTGATTTATTTTTTTAAACCCAGAACCTTCATGGTGTTTTGTGTTGCTAAACTAAATCAAGTGGGCTACTGAATTTATTTTCCTAAATTAACTATTTTGAGCTACATCTTACAGCTAATTTTACTTCTTGAATAAATTCCTATTATTTTTCATATTCAAACATCCTACTAGTGATTTTAAAGCCAAATTGGATACAGCCAAATAAGATACACTAAGTACAGGGGGGTAACCCCTAGTGGAAATAAGCAATAAGTAGGAGATTAGTGTACCTGACACTGGGAGAGAACAGCGTATGCCTGTACTACATAATAGCCAGAAGGTATATGAAGATAAGAGGCACGAGTAAAAAGACCAAAAGGTCAAAAAACAAAAAAAAAATGTATTGTATACTAAATAGTATCATAAAAATAATAACAATAACCCAAAAGTGCAAAATCAAAAACTGCTAGATCAAAGAAATCGCTAAAAACAAAAAAAGATACAATGTTGATTTAACTTGAATAGACTCTAATGTCTTGAATGATAAATGATAAGCTACAGCACACGTCTGTGCTGCTTGGGAAAGACATTTAGCTAGTAATAGCCTTAATAGTGGGAGAGTGATGGAATGTAAAAGAATGGTCTAAGTGCAGAGAGTATACTGAACGAATGGCTCAAAGAACTGTCTGCGATTGTCAAACAGGAGACCGCAGGTCCTAACATATAATTGTTAGATAAGCATGATGTGTGTAATGCCTAATGATAATAACACAGTTCTACATGTATGATAATGGAGCCTGCAAGTGTACAAATGCTGTATACTGTTAAAAGTCAAAGCCAGATATGATAAAGAGTGCTGAAATGATAATAGTAGCGGCTCTTAATCAGTGCCACTAGTGATAGAGGATCTAGTGGCGTGCTGTAATACTAATGCGAAACAGTAACAAAGAGTATGACAGAGGCTATATTGACTAGTATACTAGACGATTGGCTCAAAGAGCTGTCTGTGATTTTTCGGAATTTAGATCGCAGGTACAAATATACCAGTAAAGCCTGCAAGCATAAGAATGCTCTATACCAGTGGTAGTCAACCTTTTTCTACCTACCGCCCACTAATGCATCTTTTTGGTTGAAAAAATGTCCTTACCGCCCACCAGTTTTCGCGCAAATGTGGAATATTTTTAAGAAAGGAGGGTGTTTTTTAAAAATAAATGTACGTACATTTATCTTTTTATTTCTACTTAATGCAGGTTTATAAGGTTTTTAACTTTATAACGTTTAATGAGAAAACAATAAAGTAAATTGAAATTACCTTTACTAGTGATTAATGAGATCCTTGAGGTTGATGCTGCGACACTAAATATTTGATATCTGGTTCGATTTTCGTAAGGAACAAACGAAGGTCTCTTTCAGTGATATTCAGACGACTTCTCTGTTTGCGCATAATATGATTTCTCATTTGTGCGTCAGCTCATCTCCTCTCCCTCCTCAATTCCCCTCCCCACCTTTTTTTCCCCTTTTTTCTATTTTTTAACCGTCCTTATAGCAATGCCCAGTAGGAAGGCTGAGCTAGGTAGCCCACTTACTATAGTCCACTATAACAGACAGGCACACATACACACAGACATGCACACACACATGCGACATACATAGACACACAGACATGCAGACACACATACAATGACACATACATACAAAGACAAGACATACATACATACATACAGACACACACACACACATATATATACATACAGACACAGACACACACACACAAGACACACATACGACACACACACAGACATACAAGACACACACAAGACATACATACAGACACAGACAGGCACACATACATACACACACAAAGACACAGACAGGCACACATACACACAAGACACATACATACAAACAGACAGGCACACATACAAACAGACACACACAGACATGCACACACACATGCAGACATACATAGACACACACACAAGACACAAATACAATGACACATACATACAAAGACAAGACACACATACATACAGACAGACACACACACACATATATACACAGACAGACACATACACACACACACACGACATACATACAAAGACACATACAGACAGACACACACATTATATTTAAGTCACCCTCCTGTTTCCTACCTTTAAGGTGCAGGAGGGTGACTTTCCCTGGGGTCCAGTGGTGGCTCAGGTGGATGGGAGTCAGAGTTCCCACTCTGACTCCCTGGTGTTCCTCCCGCGCGGCTCTCAGTTTTAGCTGGGAGGAGTGACCGGGGAATCCCTTCCTCCCAGCTCTGATGTCATCACAGGGGGCCCGGTCGCGCTGTTAAAGCGCCCAGCGCTGACCGGGCCCCCTTACAATCCGCATCCATCGGGTGGCCCTGACAGCATGGGCCACCCGATGGACACTTTGGAAGGCGGCCCCGGCGGTTTACCGGGCGGGCCGGAGCCGCAAATGGTCACAGCGGTACCCAGTCGCACGGGTACCGCCGGCTCGCACCCGCCCGCCCGATCAACCTGGAAATCCCTACCGCCCACCTGGAATCCTGAAACGCCCACTAGTGGGCGGTAGGGACCAGGTTGACGAACCATGCTCTATACTGTTGGAAATTTCAGTATGTGATAACCATGCCAAATACTGTAAAAAACGCTGCAATGATAGAATAGCAGATCTTAATCTGTACCACTGATAATGAATGGTCTAATGGTGTGCTGTAATTATAATAGAAAGCACCAAAAAGAGAGGAGTTACACAGATAAGACAGGACCTAACTAGTTAACTGGTATCAAATAGTAAGAGCATAGTAAAACAGAGAGTATGGTGCTGATAGGAATAAGCAACACGCTAGTAACTAGCCTCTGTACCTACAAGAGTACTAAAATAGTAACTGGTCTCTGCTGTCAAAATGATGATGTAGAGAATAGAGAAACGAAAATGTAGAGAATATTATGGATTGCTGACTGCACTGTCGCTGCCAATACATCCCCCGTGCCTTCAAGGGCACCTAAGTCTAACCCGGCTAGAGAGTAAACTGTGCAGAAAAAAAGACGATTAGAGTTGCTGTCATCATCTAATAAAAAGACGGCATGTGTGAATACCCTGACACGCGCGTTTCGCCCACCTAGCCGAGCAAACAACTGACAATTGCAGACAGTTCTTTGAGCCATTCGTTCAGTATACTCGCTGCACTCCGCTCGCAGTACTCACCCTCCAGCCATCCGCGGTCCCCTCCTCCACGTGGGCTCGGCGAGCGGCATCCCTCCAGCCTCGGATGCCGACCGCGTCTTCCACGTCCCCCAGCGGCAGCATGCATGACGCTGCACCCTGGGAGACCGCCCAATATATGACACGCCGGGGTCAGTCACCTGACCTGGCGTTAAAGGCACAGTGCCTCAATCACAGTGGGAGGTTTAGATATCTCCCACGTGTGATTGTTAATTCTGATTGGAAATTATCCAATCAGAATTAACCTTATGGTTTAAATACTTACATTTCCTGTTCCTCCCTGCCCTGTTGTGGTCTTTGCTTGCTAGTATTGCTACTGAACTTGTGTTTCTGGTTACGTACTCTCTGGCTTGTTAATCTGACTTTGTGACTTTCTCCTACCCGTTGACCTTGGCTTGTTTCTCGTTATTCTGTCTTTTGGTTCCCCTTACTCGGCTTGTCTCCTGACTATTCTTTGTGTGGTTAGCCCGGCCACTCTAAGGTCCGGTACTGCACCTTTTCTGTGTGTGTGTGTGTTAGCGTGTTGGGTTCCCCGAATCGTGACATTACAACAGGGCCATAATGGAACCTGCTGACATACCACAGCTCCTAGTTAATCAGGAGGCGAGAATGGATGGCTTGGACCACCGTATGGATCAGTTTGCTCAAGCTTTGCAAACCATACTGGCTCGTACTGCACACTTGCAGCCTGCCGTTCAGGAGGCTGTTGCTGCTGTGCCCGAACCCATTCCCACTCCAGTACCCGTTCCTGCTCATGTAGTTCATATGACGCCGCCACAGCGCTACAGCGTTGACCCAGCATTGTGTCGTGGTTTCCTCAACCAAATTGACATCCATTTGGTGATGAATCCACGTTCCTATCCCACTGACAGAAACCACTTGTCCGGGAGAGCTTTAGCATGGGCCAACCCCATGTGGGAGAATACGTCACCTATGTCCTTTGCAGATTTTCTGACAGCTTTCAAATGCACCTTTCGATCAACCCGGTAGGGTTGCTTCTGCTGGCAAAGCTCTGCTTAGGGTCCGACAGGGTAACAGATCTGTAGCGGATTACACTATCGAATTCCGCACTCTAGGAGCTGAAGTGGTTTGGAATAATGACGCCCTCGTAACAGCCTTTCAGGAGGGTTTGGCCGCTTATATACTGGATGAAATAGCATCCAGGGAATTACCTGTTCTTCTAGATGATGTTATAGACTATA
Organism: Pelobates fuscus; assembly: GCF_036172605.1. NCBI lineage: Eukaryota > Metazoa > Chordata > Amphibia > Anura > Pelobatidae > Pelobates > Pelobates fuscus. Next base: position 87,578,930 of record NC_086322.1, read on the forward strand.
TGATTCTTATTGATAACCGTATTAGAGAGAGGCGTAGTCAAAGACGGCTGGATACACGGGTGTTACCTGCTCTACCCACTGGACCCCAGGGACAAGTCCACGCCAGCACTCCAGGTAGGGAGGCTGGGTGGACATTTTTTAATTAAAAAATAATAATTTGTGTGTCTGTGAATGTGTGTGTATATGTATCAGTGTGTGTGTCTGTGTGTCTGTGAATGTATGTATGGGTGTCTGTGAATGTATGTATGGGTGTCTGTGAATGTATGTATGGGTGTCTGTGAATGTATGAGTGTGTGTCAGTGTATGTGAATGTGTGTGTGTGTGTATGTTTGTTTGTGAATGTATGAGTGTGTGTGTGTCTGAATGTGTGTGTGTCTGAGTATGCGTGTCAGTGTGTGTGTGTGTGTGTGTGTGTGTGTGTGTGTATATATATATACACACACACACACATTGGAGTGTATATTATTTTTTTGGGGGGGGGAGAATCTTGGGAGAGTTCCCACACTTTATTCCCCAGGACTTTATTCTCCCCTGTCGGCTCACACAGAACCGGCGATATCTGAGTGCCAGCTCTGCTCTAAGCCTCCATGGGCCGGCGGGGAGATCAAAGATCTACCTCACCGGCCCACAGCAGCATGGAGGGAGGCAGGAGAGGACCCGGGGAACTCCAGACAGCAGCTCCGCCAGGTTCCTCTCGCGAAATCTTAGCGTTGCCGTGGCAACGCTCAGATCTCGCGAGAGTTAACTCTAGCCCCACAGGCTAGAGTTAACTCTCCACTGGACCACCAGGGATGGCACATGGCAGCAAGGATCCCCCCTCCCTACATAAGGTACGAAGGGAGGGGGGATATTTACTAATCTGCCCCCACCTCCACAATCCCTCCAAACATACAGAATACACACATATACAGCACCCACACACAAACAGCACCTACAGAAATACAGCACCCTCACACAAACGGCACACACACAGCACCCACACACATACAGTACATATACAGCACCCACACACAGCACGCTCACACACAGTACACTAACCACACTCTCACAAACACACAACACCCTCACACACAGCACACTAACAGCACCCTCACAAATACACGACACCCACACACATCACACAAACAGCACCATCACACACACATCACACAAACAGCACCCTCACACACACACAGCACACTAACAGGACCCTAACAAACACACACACCCTCACACCCAAACAGCACCCTCACAAACACCCTCACCCACATAGCACACTACCAGCACCCTCACACACACATCACACTAACAGCACCCTCACACATACACACACACACAGCAGCACCCTTGCACACAGCACACACACACACACACAGCAGTGTGTGTGTGTGTATATATATATATATATACACATATACATGCGGCGTGTGTTTGTGCTTTAGGGTGCACACCCTAATGCAATAGGCTGCGCACGCCTATGCCCACGGCTAAACCACTTTCGGTTTCTGTCCCTTCTGTATATGCAGACCTTGCATTGGTTTTTGAAAAAAGGGAGGCAGATAAGCTACCTCCACATCGTGAATATGACTGTGCCATAAACCTGTTACCGGGTACTATGCCTCCTAGGGGCAAGGTCTACCCTCTTTCTGAGAAAGAAAACCAGATCATGGAGGAGTACATGCGGGAATCCCTAAGTAAAGGTTTTATTAGAAGGTCCTCCTCCCCTGCTGGTGCTGGTTTCTTCTTTGTGGCAAAGAAGGAGGGCGATTTGAGGCCATGTATAGACTACAGGGGTCTGAACAAAATAACGATTAAAAACGCCTACCCTACCCCCTCATCACTGAGTTGTTTGATCGTGTTAAAGGTTCTAAGTACTTCACCAAGTTAGACCTCAGGGGGGCTTATAACCTTGTCCGTATAAAGGAGAATGACGAGTGGAAGACAACGTTCAATACGCGCAGTGGGCATTACGAATATCTGGTCATGCCTTTTGGACTGTGTAATGCTGCTGTGTTTCAGGACCTCATAAATGATGTCCTTAGGGATTGTCTGTGCCGTGGTGTACCTTGACGACATACTTGTGTATTCTTCTGATTTGAAGTCACACCATAACCATGTTAGGATGGTGCTCAAAAAGTTATTACAGAACGGACTCTGTTGTAAGTTAGAAAAATGTTTATTCGATCAGACCTCTGTGCAATTCCTTGGATATATAATTACTGAACAGAGTTTCAGTATGGATCCTGCTAAATTGGAAGCCATACTGTCCTGGCCACTTCCCCAAGGACTGAAGGCTATCCAGCGTTTTATAGGATTTGCCAACTATTATAGGAAATGTATAAAAAACTTTTCACCACTTATCTCTCCTATAACAAAGCTGACAAAAAAAGGTCTACACCCTAGGGTTTGGACTCCTGAAGCCCTTAAGGCCTTCGAAACTCTCAAGAAGGCATTTGCCTCTGCTCCAGTGCTGCACCACCCTAATCCTTCTCTTTCCTTCCCTTTGTTATGGAAGTAGACGCTTCTGAGTCGGGTGTGGAAGCAGTACTGTCACAGAGGTTGTCGTATGACAAACCGCTCCATCCCTGTTGTTACTTTTCTAAGAGGTTGTCTGATCCAGAAAAGAATTTCGATGTTGGAAACAGGGAACTATTAGCTATTGTGTTAGCTTTTAAGGAATGGAGGTACTTATTAGAGGGTTCTAGACACAAAATTATGGTTTTAACAGATCATAAGAACCTCTCCTATATAGCTGATGCTAGAAGGTTATCTGCCCGGCAGGCTAGATGGTCTCTATTTCTTTCACGCTTCCAATACGTTATTACCTATAGACCTGGTTGCCCTGGTTGCCGTAATGCCAAAGCTGACGCTATCTCTCGACAGCATGAACCGTTAGAATCTGTTAACCCGACTCCTGTACCTATTGTACCTGCGTCTCAGATAATAGCTGCTACCCGTTTGGTTGTTTCGTCTCCTTTCCTAGATAGCATTAAGACATACCAAACCCAAGCACCCCCTGAGACACCGGTTGGTAAACTATACATTAAAGCAAATGACAGAAAAAAGTTGTTAACTTTATTTCACACCGCCAAAACTGCTGGCCATCCGGGGGTTACCAAAACCTATAAGGGCCTCCTTCAACAGTTCTGGTGGCCTTCACTTAAGCGAGACGTAGTGGATTTTGTACAGGTTTGTCGGGTCTGTACACAGTGTAAGTCCCCTAATGTGAGACCCCAGGGTCTACTGATGCCCCTATCTATACCCAAGAAACCGTGGACCCACTTATCCATGGATTTCATTGTAGGCCTTCCTCTTTCTGATGGTCAGACAGTGATATTGACTGTGACGGATAGGTTCTCTAAAATGGTGCACTTTATTCCGCTTAAGAAACTGCCTTCTGCGGTTCAGCTAGCTCAGGTGTTTCCCAAAGAAGTGTTCCGCTTGAATGGGGTACCTCAGGATATCGTATCTGACAGGGGCCCTCAATTCATCTCTCGGTTTTGGAGGGTCTTTTGTGCTGAGATAGGGGTCTCCTTGTCGTTCACTTCCTCCTATCACCCGCAATCTAATTGTGCGTCCGAACGTGCTAATCAGTCTGTGGAATTATATTTGCGCTGCTTCACTAATGCGCACCAAGACGACTGGTCCCGCCTCCTTCCGTGGGCTGAATTTGCCAGGAATACGGTGTCTCATTCGTCTACTGGCTTAAGTCCTTTTGAGGTTGCTTTTGGGTTTCGGCCTTCTGTCCTTCCCGGTGCGTTCTCTGTCGCCTTGGACCAGCACCTCGCCTCTTTGCGGAAGATGTGGGATCAGGTCCATGTTGCGCTGTCTCGTTCAGCAGCTGCTCAGAAGAAGTTTGCTGATCGCCGTAGGGTTGCGGCCCCTTCTTATGTTCTGGGTGATAGGGTATGGTTGTCCTCCAGGAACCTCCGTCTCAAGGTTCCCTTGATGAAATTTGCTTCCAGATTTCTTGGTCCCTACAAGGTGTTACGTAGGGTTAACCCCGTTTCCTACTCCCTTAACCTGCCTCCTTCCGTGCGTATTCCGAACACGTTTCACGTCTCGCTTTTGAAGCCCTTGCTGTGTAACCGGTTCTCTCGTCCCCTCGGGCAGCCCATTTCCCTTCGTGCTGTCTCTAGTGACGTGTACGAGGTGGCTGCCCTTCTCGACTCTCGTGTTAGGGGTTATTGGCTGCAATATCTGGTGGATTGGAAGGGGTACGGTCCTGAGGAGCGGTCTTGGGTTTCGAGCTCTGATCTGCACGCTCCCTCTTTGGTCCGCTCCTTTCATGCCCGGTTTCCTTTGAAGCCTTCTGCTTCCCGCCCTCCGGGCGGTCTTCAAGGGGGGGTAATGTCGGGATCCCGCGGGCGGCTGCGAAGGGAGGCTGCACTCCGCTCGCAGTACTCACCCTCCAGCCGTCCGCGGTCCCCTCCTCCACGTGGGCTCGGCGAGCGGCATCCCTCCAGCCTCGGATGCCGCCCGCGTCTTCCACGTCCCCCAGCGGCAGCATGCATGACGCTGCACGCTGGGAGACCGCCCAATCTATGACACGCCAGGGTCAGTCACCTGACCCGGCGTTAAAGGCACAGTGCCTCAATCACAGTGGGAGGTTTAGATATCTCCCACGTGTGATTGTTAATTCTGATTCTGATTAACTTGTGACTTTCTCCTACCCTTTGACCTTGGCTTGTTTCTCGTTATTCTGTCTTTTGGTTCCCCTTACTCGGCTTGTCTCCTGACTATTCTTTGTGTGGTTAGCCCGGCCACTCTAAGGTCCGGTACTGCACCTTTTCTGTGTGTGTGTGTTAGCGTGTTGGGTTCCCCGAATCGTGACACTTAGACCATTCTTTTACATTCCATCACTCTCCCACTATTAAGGCTATTACTAGCTAAACGTCTTTCCCAAGCAGCACAGACGTGTGCTGTCGCTTATTACTCCTATATCATTCAAGACATTAGAGTCTATTCAAGTTAAATCAACATTGTATCTTTTTCTGTTTTTAGCGATTTCTTTGATCTAGCACTTTTTGATTTTGCACTTTTGGGTTATTGTTATTATTTTTATGATACTATTTAGTATACAATACATTCTTTTTTGTTTTTTGACCTTTTGGTCTTTTTACTCGTGCCTCTTATCTTCATATACCTTCTGGCTATTATGTAGTACAGGCATACGCTGTTCTCTCCCAGTGTCAGGTACACTATTCTCCTACTTATTCCTACTAGTGATTCTCCATCATATCTTGGGACATACTTTTTGGGGACATCTAGCATACAATACGTTTTAGAGTCCTCAATGCTACAATGTTTCTGCTGACAGAAATATAATAAATAAAATAATATACTGTAAGTGAGTCTGAATGCTGCGTAGTAACATTGAGTCATGCAGCAAATGCAAGAACATGATGTTATATCCTGGGGCCGCTGCACATCTAATTTTTAGCTGCATGCCGGAAGGAAATTAGCAGGAAAGGCTTTGCTGCCTGTTGCCAAACTCTAGACACCAGAGACAAAACAAAGCTTCTTTATATTTATCCTGCAAAAAGGTAAGGAGAGGAAATATGTATGTGAGTGCATATTTGTTATGTCTAAGTAAGAGTTAGTGCATGTGAGAATCCATTTGTGTGTGTGTGTGTTTCTCTGTGTGTGTCTGTGAGTGGTGGTGTGTGGGTTTCTCTGTGTATGATCATCTGTGTATGTACTAGTATTTTGCTGTGTATGTGTGTGTGTGTGTAAGTTTCTGTGCAAGTTTTTATGTGTCATTGCATGTGCATTCATCTATGTATGTTTGCAGCAGGCTGACAGGTGAGAGGGCCCTGCAAATTTACCTCTCCTAGGCCCAGCAAATGTAAGGACGGCACAATTAACTATATTAAACCCCTACGTGTGTGAATCATGGCGTCTTACTTTCTATTAAATTCTGATACAATACTAGATCAAATACCACAATAATATACATTTTTTCTCAATGGGCAGTCATGTTGACATGCTGAGCCTAATACTGACTGCCTTGTTCAACCTATCTCATATGGCAAAGACGGACGAAGGAAGGAAGGGTGGGGGGGTGGGGGGGGGGGCTGTGTTGGGTGTTGTAGTCCTAACTTTGGCGTTAAACAGTTTTCTTTAATGAAATTAAGAGTGCCCTCTGGACACACCTGCCTGTATAACAACTTCAATGAGTAGAAGTTGTTATGGGAGCGGGTGTGTTTCATTAAGTAAATAACATGTATAATATTTTGTTTAAGTTTCCTTTCAATCAATCTGATCTGTCTGTAATCCCATTGTTCAGTAATGCCAATCATTAGTGTTTTACAAGAAAATAATTGTACTTGAACCACAGAGACATGAAAAATTTGACATTACAAAGGACAGTTCCTTTAATGTAAGTCTAAACATGTGTGAACAATTGCATCACATACTAGCTTTTATCTCTATGATCATAATACTTTCACTGAATAGTCTTTATTTAGCGTAATATAGGTGGGACACACTTGGACCCCTATGACACAAAACCTACTGTTACTACTGCTGAACAAAGGACTACAAACCTTCTGTAATAAGTACTGTTAAATCCTAGTTAATGTAAGAAAGGTTCCATTATAGATCATTCATTGCTAAGATGCAACCATCTAAACGTGCCACAAAAATGAGTGGACTGTGTTCCTAGGAGGGAGTGTCCCTTTAACAACATGGCAGTTTGTTAGAGATTTAATCTGTGTAAGCAATTATAGGGAGACAAACAACCTAGCCTTCACTGTCTATTGTAGCTTGACCCATGGTAAGAGCATGTCAAGTTAGTTTGATCAAATAAACATTTAAAGGAACCATCTAGTCACCATAAATACAGATGGGCAGGTGACCTGTGTATCTCCTTCCTAATAAAGGTGAACCAATTTGTGATCTTTGCAGATATAATATGATATATAGGAGCTTCCCCATGACTTGTACTAGGTCTTGCAAGTAAACCCAACTACCACAGCTCGATACATTTGCTTAAAGGGACACTATAGTCACCTGAACAACTTTAGCGTAATGAAGCAGTTTTGGTGTATAGAACATGCCCCTGCAGCCTCACTGCTCAATCCTCTGCATTTAGGAGTTAAATCCCTTTGTTTATGAACCCTAGTCACACCTCCCTGCATGTGACTTGCACAGCCTTCCATAAACACTTCCTGTAAAGAGAGCGGCTTTCTTTATTGCAAGTTCTGTTTAATTAAGATTTTCTTATCCCCTGCTATGTTAATAGCTTGCTAGACCCTGCAAGAGCCTCCTGTATGTGATTAAAGTTCAATTTAGAGATTGAGATACAATTATTTAAGGTAAATTACATCTGTTTGAAAGTGAAACCAGTTTTTTTTTTTTCATGCAGGTCAATCATAGCCAGGGGAGGTGTGGCTAGGGCCGCATAAACAGAAACAAAGTGATTTAACTCCTAAATGACAGTGAATTGAGCAGTGAAATTGCAGGGGAATGATCTATACACTAAAACTGGTTTATTTAGCTAAAGTAATTTAGGTGACTATAGTGTTCCTTTAAGTAGTTACATCCATGAATGAAATTACCTGTGACTGCTAAACTTCATATCCCTTAAACCACTGCTGTACACGTCATGGTCTTTGCAGACCATAGGGGGAACATAGACACTTCCTGGTCTCTGTAGTCCTTGAAGATCTGCAGCAAAAGATAGTATTCAGATAGGGAATATTTTTAGGTCTTTTTTTTATTTTTAAGTCTATGCATTTTTTTTTTAAATGGAATTTCTTCATAATTTCATACCTGCAAACTGTCATGATTCTGAGGTCATCTTCTGCTTTGGAGTCTGTTGTCCCAAATCCAATTTCCCAAAATGTGAAGTAAGACGAGAGCAGCTTGGTTGCAATAGTAACATTTTTAAATGCAAGAGCATTTCAGTAGTGCACTTCCCATATGCATCCCTGGGGAAAACTGGCTCGTTGGACTGACATGGCCCCTTCTGGGGGAGGTAAGTAATCTATGATGTAACTTTTATCATTTACACGCCCTTTCTCTTCTTATGTACATGTCACCCAGTGGTGGAAGGGGTATCTGATTTATTAAAAATAAGTTTAATAAACTTCAACCTGTTGAGCATCATTGAATGGAAACTGTCACAAGGAAAACAACAAAGACTAGTTTTCTAGTGCTGAAAACTGTCTGTACATTGTGCTAACACATTAGCTTATTACTGGCTGTCCGGCAAAACATTCATTACACTGCAGGGGCAGAGACAATGGAAGCACCAGGCAACTATGTTGCATGCCAGAAGACCACCTTTGGGGTTTAACCATAGGAACATGGTTATACTGCTGGGGAAAAAAAGGGGGCTGGACACTCTAGCATCCTTCAATATTCCTTTAAAGCCATGTACTTCAGATGATCATATTTGCAAATAAATAAACCAAATACCCTAATAAATAAGAACTACAAAAAGATCCTCAAACTACTGGATAGGAGATCCAGATTCAAGAGTATCTGCTGGAAAAAAAGTTACATAAGAAATAATAAATGATGAGTAAATGAAGCGGTTTGGGTAAAACAAGTCCCAAAGTAAATGGTCATAAATGGATAGAAAATAAATCAAGCCAAGTCGCTAACCTCCTACCCTGAGGTCTCTAGTGGTACATCTACTGTTCTCAAACTCTGGACTTTAATGCAATCCGGTATGGTCCATGTCTGAGACGTATTTGAGCTATATGTATGGATAAATACCAATAAATACCTAGAGAATTACCTAGATCCCGTGGTGTCTAAGTCCTCAGATAGAAGTGGACATAATGATATCATAGAAAAATGACACACTCTTGATTCTCTGAGATTCTAGTCACCTTAGTGGGGTGAGTGGAAATGAAAGCATAATATAAAGTCAAATAAATAACGGAATGGCTAAGAACTGGATAGTATGTTATTCAAATATTTGTAAAGTTAACAAAATGTATCTAGATAGCGCTCAATTGCACAAAGGGGAACGGCTTTGTGACAAGCTAATGAACTTAGAACTTGTACGGTTAGATACTTTCTCTAGCCACAATTGCTAAGTTTGTACCCGTTGCCACTAATAGCAGATGAATACTGACTAAGTGGTAGGTAAATCAATCAAAATAAATAAATAAATAAAATACCGCACTCAAAGTTATTGTTATATGTAAAGCAAATTGATGAATAAGATTCTATCCAATATGCAAAAAAATATATAGTTTAATAGAATATATTCTTGGAATCAAAATTCATATATCTACACATAAAGGTCTGATGATCTCATTCAATACATGAAAATTCATCAAATACACTGAATAATAAATCACTAATCATACAGATACTGCATAAAAGTCAGTCCTTGAAAAAATTCATTTGTTTGACAAATCTATCCACACATCTTAGGCTATGCATAGCAATCTATTTGTTTAAAGTCCTGATGGATCCAGTCCTTGCAAAAATTGATGTATATACAAAAAAACAAAAAAGAAAAAAAAAATGTGTGAAAAACGTGAAAAAAAAGTCCTTTGCAAAATCACTATATACGTATACAGTGTAAGTATGGTTGGATCTCACCACTTGATATGTTGCAGTCAAAGTTTCAAATGTGTGCTGTAAGTTTTCCACTGTCCGATCTGGTTCTTAGATGACAAAAGTGCATGTGAAACATATGCCCTCCAACCATGCCATAGCAGTGACGTGTGGATGATGGTTAAATAAACCTCGGGCTGCTGAGTAAGATTTCGGATAGCTGAATAATCCTTGGGCTGCGCGCTCGGGATATGAAGTCCCTTCGATGGCCATTGAAGGGACTTTCGGCCAATCAGATTTGTAAAAGGCTTATTTAAACGCATTTTTACTTCTCCGCATTGCCCTGTCGTGGTTTCCCTTAGTGGTTGTCTGAGAGTGTGTTCCTGAGCGTTTATTTCTGGTCATTGACTTTGGCTTCGTTTTACTTCCTTGTATTCTGATACCCTTTACTTTTGGCTTTCCCTCATCGTTGTGTCTCATTCTGTGTCCCCGACCTCGGCAAGTATCCTGACTATTCGTTGGTACGTTACATCCGGCCATTCTAAGGCCCGGTAAGACGTTACCTTTTTAGTCCTAGGTGTGATACAGTTCTACGTGCTGTATCAACTAGTAATACTGACACATGTGAATGCATGCCAAAATGGCTGCTAGTTGCGCTGACCTGCCCCTCGGCACATGAGCAGAGTACTGTTAAATAACTTTGGCTCTCGCTTTAGAAAATGGACATTGGGAAAGTATGTATATCTTGGTTGTCTGGATTTACTCTATACATCCTGAATAAAATAAGACTGTCAACGTAGCAAGTTCAAAATGCCACACTTTATCACAAAATGGTTGTTATAATGCTCCCTTGATAACGTCACAGTTCTATTACAGCCCGGTTAAAATTACTGAGCATTGCTACAGAGAAGGGTTTAGTAATGCTCTGTAACTCTATATTCTTATATAGCGTACAGTCGTCTAACCCCTAAAGATAGATGTCCAAAAATTATACCTGCTCTATCGACCAACATGGGACTCTGGTGTAGGGCCCAGAATCAGGACTGTCTTGCTGAATGTCAGACAGTTGAGATGTATTCCTAAAAGATTATGGATTGTAACTGCCATCACTCTCAGGGTCCCAGTGAAAGCTGCAGATATTAATGTCATTTACAGACTAGGGTTGCCAGACACACCATGTTTTATTCTTGCTGTTTGGCTTTACGTAAAAAGTGTAATCAAGCAGTAGGAACAATTTATATATAACACCTACATCTGATATATCACGTCTTAACGCAATGTAAAACATTGTTTCTGAAAAAAAATCAATGTTTACATTTGTCCAAACACACGCCTCTAGTCAGACAGCAACTAGAACGGTTTCTCATAGAGAAGCAGTGGATTGGAGGAGGGTGGGAATTGCTGCACAAGAACCATCGGACCGCAGTGGTTGTTTATGAGCAGAATTAAAATGGACCAGACGTCATACTTGATGATCTGATAGCAGATGGAGCAGCAGCACAGTGGAGTGCGTTGACTCCTAGCGCTGGATCACAGGACACTTCTGGCACCATAACCACTACAGAGAGCTCCTCTCTAACAAATCTAAACATATTAAGGAACACATAGAACTTTAAAAACAATATATTTATTTTTAATGTCAAAGTGCTCCTTTTTAACATGTTTGTGCTTCTCAAAGTTGGGAAGTGTGGATATCCCTCCGATGACATAAATATTAAATTAATACTACACTTTTGCTGTATTGTCTAGCAACTCTGCTCCAGACTTTTTTTTTATTTTTATTTGGTTTTCCATCTGTAATTTATCAAAATATCTTAAATTATATCTTACATATGAAGCAATATTCTTACAAAAGACAAAAACAGAGACAATACCTGCGCGACCAAGTATGGGTCCCCTCACCTTATGCTAAAAAAAAAAATCTTAAAAAGATAAAGAATTAAACATGAATCCTATCGGGGTAAGAACTAAGCCATGGATCCCATATTTTTTTTATATGAACCAAATCTTTGAAAAGCCGAAAAATAGTCCTTTTCTATCAGACACTGAAAATTTATTTGATTCACTAACGCCATCAGAGGGATTTATTTTTTTTCTTCCACGTTTTTTAAATAACCAGTTTCATAGCCACGAAAAAACTGAATAATCAAAAATGTGACATTTTTATTAATGTTATCTAAGTTTAGACGTAAAATGGATTTTCCTGGCGATTCCTTAATTTTCAGCTTTAAAATATCTGAGATTATTTGAAAGAGTTTAGACCGGTTATTATTAACTAGTCTACAAGACCACCAGATATGAACACATGTTCCTTCACTAATTCCACATCCCCAGCATAGAGCGGAATGATTAGAATCTATCTTATGTGCTCCAGACTCATAGAAGCTGATTAATACTCTCAGCCAGCAGAGTTGAAGACACTTAGACACACTGTATCTGGTGCCTAGAACTGTCTCGCCCAAGAGAAAGATGGCGGTTCCGGCATGCCTGACGTCACTCTCACTCCGGGCACCTGACAGCTGAAAAGAAGAAGCTGAACGGGGGGGGCGTGGCTAGAGCTGGTTGCCACGTGCCTTCTCTCCACGGCGACGTCACGGCTAGCCTGGCGAGGCTGCTCGATGAGTGGAATGAAGCTGCCCAGGGGGGCGTGGTTACCCGACGTCAGCAGGTCAGACCGCGTGTGGGCGTGGCCAGTCGCGCGGAGAGAGTGGCAGTTGGGGTTGGTAGCCGGGGGATGAGCTCCTCCCGGGGCTGAGCGGAATCGAGTATCGCCAGCAACATGGAGGACGTGAACTCCAATGTGAGCGCGGACCAGGAGGTGCGGAAGCTGCAGGAGCTGGTGAAGAAGCTGGAGAAGCAGAACGAGCAGCTCCGCTCCAGATCCACCCACCAGCCCCCGGGCTCTCCCAGGACCGTGCCCGCCGCTCCCAGCCTCCAGCACCGGGCCTCCCCGCACACCGCGGCCGCCGCAGCCTCCCTGCTCCTCCTCGGCAACGGCGGCCGCTGTCTGAGCCCGGGGCCTGCGCTGCGAGACCAGCGGGGGGACGGCAGCGGGGACGGGGCCGCCTGGGAAGAGCTGATAGAGGCGGCGGCGGAGGAGAGGAGGAAGGACGGCGGGGACAGCGAGCTTATACTGGACCAGGTGGTGCCGCTCCGGCAGGAGGACATAGACAGCATGGTGTGCTTCCAGGAGGAGGAGAGCTGGTAACTACTAGAACTGACAAAGTTTGGCCAGTGCGAGCCCCTGTATGGGGAGCTGGGACATGGGAGGGCAGGGAGTCCTGAGCCTGTACACAAATACACACAATAAACCAGGGCTGGCTGAGTGTCATGGGAAGAGTACTTTAGAAACAGGTGGTTATATTATCATTAAGCTAAATTATCCCACTCAGTTAATGCTTTACCTGAGTTCAAGCCATGCAGAGGTGGAATGTTATAGAGAGCAGAGTGGTTATATATATATATATATATATATGTGTATATATATATATATATATATATATATATATATATATGTGTATATGTGTGTGTTGGCACAAGTACAGAGAGTCGTTTTTTGTTTTAGTTGGAAATGTAAAGGTTCTAACTTAGACCCTGTGGGTGTGGAGGACTATAAAACAAGTACTGGCACAGTGTTTGGGTGCCTATTGTGGGCACCAGCTGTTTTTGCATGGCACCCCAGAATGCCATTATCATGGCTGCACTCAGTACGTGCTGGTGGAGGGCAGTTGGAGATTTTCATGTCTCCTTTGCATCTGCTAGCAATTACTCTTGTTTGAATAAAGCAAATCTTGTTACTTAAAGCAACGCTGTTGTGTTTGACAGTCTTTGGATAGACCCCTAAAGTCTGAAGACACTTTTTCCCCATAGGCACAGTCTTCTTACTTCAGCGCCTGGTGCTTCAAAAAAACAAAAAAAAAAACAGGAGCCTGAGTCAGTGCTTAGCTGACACTCTCGGCCATGCTTTGCCCAGTTGCTGTAACTGGATTCTTCGACAATTAGAATTCGGTCACAGGGCTCCAGGCGCATGCCAAAATCCAGGTAAGTTGTCAGATTTTTCTAAAACGGTTTGACAAATGACTTGGTAGGGTGCCAGGACCCTGCTGGCACTATATCAGCTTATATTGGTTATGCTTGGAGTGTTCCTTTTAATACTGAAAAGTGAGAGCCGCTTTAAAGTGGCTTTCTTACTTATTAGTATTTCTTATATAATGAAACACTCCTGTGGCAAAGTTGGCGGTTCATTGAAATTCCAAAATTAGTTATTACATTATCTAATAGATATTTTCAAGGTTGGCAAAACCTGAAAAAAAGGCAGAGCTTTCCCAGCAGCCATCACTCGTGTGAAAAGGCTTTGTGAAGGATTCCATGAGATCTTCCATAGACTTGTTTTATATTCTTTAACTTGAGTAAAACATTGGTTCAGGCGCCTAAAATTTGATGCCCCCGGAGTTGGACATGGATGACACCAATATAATGATGTTGGAAAACATCCGTTATCTACCTTAAGATTTTCCCATGTCTGTTACGTGGGTATGGCAGGAGAATAATTGGGAGGGAGGGGGGGGGGGGGGGAGGGGAGGGATCTGTGGGTGCAAGCCCTTTGTTTTTTGTCAAACCATTGAGTGTCTTAACTAAAAAATATAAACTTTTGTAATTATTGGGACCTGTGTGATGACTGATCATGACTGAAACTGATTTTCACTGGCCCCTGTGTGTCCTGTATTGTGCTTTTGTTTTAAATTGCGTTTTTTTTTGGGTTTTTTAAACAAACAATGCTGCTGACAAAATAATGTTGAACCAAATTTTGAATTAAAGGGGGACATTCTAATAGCATAACATCTACAGTGCATTGTAGAGGTTATGTATGATGCCAGGAGTGCCTCTAAATTGTCATCCACCACACAAGCTTTCTTCACTAAGCAAAGCCCAGGGCTTAGCTCATTGACTGAGAGCAATCAGCTGACACACTCATCCAATGAGCTGTCCCGGCGCTGCAGGGCTTGGCTTAGGAAAGCTAATGGGGACTCCCAGGCAGGGGTGTATCCTGGTTTTGTGCTGCCCTAGGCCGCAAGGCTAACAAGGCATTTGCCCTGGGCGTTTGGGGGCGGCTTTTTTTGCCGCCCCCTGGAAAATGCCGCCCAAGACAAATGCCTTGTTTGCCTCGCGGCAAATACACCCCTGCTCCCAGGATCGAGCTTCTGGCTTACTTTTGTTGGCAGTGAGGTGAGGAGCAGTGTCCAGTGGGCCATTACCAAACTATTTGACTACTTACAGGGGCTGTGTACTTATACTACCATAAACACAACTATACTCTTTAGTGGTTATGGTTCTTGGAGTGTTCCTTTTAAGCTGCTCTGAGCTGCCTGTTCTGTTTTTGACATATAATGTCTTAGAGTGCTCCTTTAACATATGTAAGGACACAACTTCTGGAATAAAAGGGAATCATGACGGAATATTTCCGTCATGTGTCCTTAAGGGGTTAACATATGTAAGACAATTCTCTCGGGTGTCTCACAAACCTAGATAGAAGTTAAATTCTGTTCACAATATATAGGCAGTGTCCTAACATTACAATGTTCTGGATGAAATTGCCAAAATATTTCCTACAATTTCACTGGTTGAGCTTGGTAGCCACAGAACTAAAGAGAAGCACAGAACTGCAAAATTTGCATCATCCTGGAAAATGCTAAATGTATTCACTGTATGATTAGAGGCTTATTAGTTTGTTTTCTAATAGATATGCATAACTTGTGAAAATGAATTCTTCTGACCTTTAACCCCTTAAGGACACATGACATGTCATGATTCCCTTTTATTCTAGAAGCTTGGTCCTTAAGGGGTTAAAGGACCACTATAGGCACCCATACGACTTCAGCTTAATGAAGTGGTCTGGGTGCCAGGTCCAGCTATGTTTAATCCTTTTTGCAGTAAACATAGCAGTTTCAGAGAAACTGCTATGTTTACCTATGGGTTAATCCAGCCTCTAGTGGCTCTCTCATTGACAGCCGCTAGAGGCGCTTCTCACTGTGATTTTTCACAGTGAGAAGATGCCAGCGTCCATAGGAAAGCATTGATAATGCTTTCCTATGAGACTGGCTGAATGCGTGCGCGGCTCTTGCTGCGCATGCGCATTCAGCCGATGACGGAAGAAGAGGGAGGAGAGTCCCGGCGCTGGAGAAAAGTAAGGAATTAACCCCCTTCCTCCCTCTTCAGCCTGGTGGGAGTGGGGGCACCCTCAGGGCACTATAATTTTCCAGGCACTATAGTGGTCTTTTAATTGAACAGTACATTCTCAATACGGCAGTCCATTATGTATTCTGTGGATGTTTTTACATGGCACATTTACTTTTTTTTTTTTTATTCATATTTGGTAGACTGTATGGCTTGAAATTGCAGGACTGTGCACATTTCTTTTGTATGGGGATAATCTAGGACCACATTATGACTGGCCTGGAAAAAAAATTGTAACGATTTTATATATATATATATATATATATATATATATATATAATTTTTTTTTTTTAATTTATTTCTTTATTACACACACACAATTTGCATGCCAGATGTACAAGGTGGGAAAAGGCAAACCTCTGGCCATATGCGGGAAAACGTGAAGATTTGTTTTGCTCTTGGCTTCCTGTTGCCTCCACTCTTTGACCTGTTAGTGTAGGGTTTCTCTAATCAAGTATATATTTTTTAGCCTTTTTATTATAAAGACCTATAGCAAAGGTCTGATGTGATATAAAACACAATATATTGAATCATGTGTGTGTCTAAGAATGTGCACTATGGCTCGCAATTTTAATCCAATGAATAATTATTACTAAAATGAGAATTGACAGAATTTAAAGGTTCACTGTAGTGATAGCAATACAAACTCTTTAAAAGGGTAAAAAACTCACCTTTATTGCAGTTCCTCGTGGGTCTGCGTGGCTAGCTCAGCACCCGCACTGCCTCCTTGGCTGACTCTATCAGCCAATCCAATGTTTTCCCATGGGAAAGCATTGGGAGACTATCGCTCATGGGCAGTCAAACGCGCAGCATCACCTCATAGAGAAACACTGATTCAATGCATCGCTATGAAAAATGTTCAGCTCCTCCATGCAAAATGTGGAGATGCTGTGCAACACTGACCCAGGAGAGATTGTTTCATTTCAGTTATTTTGACCAATTCTCACTTTGGTGAATAACCCCACAAGTGTGAAATCTCCTAATTACAATCAGATTTGTCATTTGGCTGTAATAGCCAGGCATCTGCCATAACAGGTTCTGGAAGCTACATGGGCAATTAACATGAAACTCCTTTAAAAGGGAAGTCACTTATTTTTTAAATATTATGTTTACTTATCGTCATAACATATGTACTTGTGGAGTATAAAAAATTTAAATATAGAAATCCATACATATTTACCCTGCATGTGGTACCTCCATCATTTCTTCTTTGCACAGGATAGCGGATAAATGACACAGTCTCAATTTATTTGCTTCATTTGCAATGGGCTTCCTGACTTTGCCTTCCTCAAGGTAAAAACACCTTAGTCACAACTGGGTATTCTGTAAATCCTGAGCTGGTAGGAGTTCCTTCAGGGAACCACTGCATTTATGTACTTAATGATGAATAGTAGTAATTTTATAGTTCAATGTTTTCCTGCAAATTTAAAGTTTACATTAGAGGCAGATTATTTTTTTATTTTTATTTTTTTAAATTAGCTTGGCAACTGAAATTAAAGCTTGCTTAAAGGAACACAGGAACACAAACAAGTATTCCTGCCCCTATAGTGTTACAAATACTATTTTAGCCCCCTGACCCACCCTTAAAGCCAATAAAAACTCTTGCACAGGTTTGCCACAGCTGGCTGTGCCCCCGATCTGTCTCCTTGGCTGACATCATCAGAATTGATTATCTCAGACAGTCCCGTGCTTTCCTATCCCAATTATGATGTCAGCCAAGGAGGCAGATAGGGGGTTATATTCTATTAGGGGGGCCTAGATAGTGATGTATCATTATAGGGTGAGAAACACATCTGCATTCCTTTAATGTAAACACTGCCTTTTCTCTGACAAGACAGTGTTTACGTTAAAAAGCCTGCAGGGAATGACTACTCACCAGAACAACTACAGTAAGCAGTAGATGTTTTGGTGATAGCCAAAAATTGCAAAGAGCGTCTTCTTTATTTGAAAGTTTTCCATACTTTATATTTGTATAATTAAATAGGCAAATTACAAAAAATAAAACCAAGGATTAATTTAAAAAATCAATTTAAAAGTAAAGTGGCAGAGCTGCAATATAGCAAAGCTCATTTTGCCTTATTTATGATGGGAACAAATGCAAATTATAATTATTTATTTATTTTTCCTACATCCAAGTACTTCCTGCAGCCAGATCCTCCACTGGTAACTCCTGCTCACTACACTTAAATCATTAGTGTTCATGGTGCTTAGGGTGACCATTTTATTTGCCTATCATTTTTTACACATCTTCAGTTCCTTATGACCTGTGGGTTGGTTTCTAAATTTGCCTCTTAATTTGCCTCTTAATCCCAGGTAGGCCTTTATTTATTTAAATAAGTTTGTCAGCCTCTGCTCTTTTGTTTGCGTTATTTAAAGGGTCACTCTGACTTTAAAAATAAGTTGTTTTTTTTTAAAAATAGTGTTCAATGCTCTTTAGATTCAGTATGCCTCTTTTTTTAAAGATTAAAAACAAACTCCAGAGAGACACCTTAATCCCAAACGAATATAGCAAATACCAGGGACGCAGCTCACAGTTCGCACCGGGTATTATAGCACAAAATAATGTTTTTTCCTGATTCACCGCTCCCATAACATAAGAGCTCAGACTGCTAGAGGTGGGACCAACCAGCTTAAAGGGACACTATAGTCACCTGAACAACTTTAGCTTAATGAGGTTGTTCAGGTGAGAACTATAGCTCCCTGCAGCCTTTCTCATGTAAATACTGTATTTTCTGAGAAAATACAGTGTTTACATTGAAAGCTAGGAACACCTCCAGTTGCAGTCACTCAGAGTGAACCAGAGGGACTTCGGAGTTGATGGAGGCATAATTTGCCTCCATCCACTCAGATCTGCTGTCCTGTGATTCAGTATCTCCTACCTCTGCATGCAGACTCTGAACTTTCCTCATAGAGATGAATTGATTCAATTCATCTCTATGAGGAGATGCTGATTGGCCAGGGCTGTGTTTGAATCATGCTGACTCTGCCCCTGATCTGCCTCTTTGTCAGTCTCAGCCAATCCTATGGGGAAGCACTGTTGTCAGCAGACTGCTTGTTTTTTCTGAGTCTAACAGCATGCAGATTTACAGCTTCAGGCTTGAATACAGTAAGATTTTTACTATATTTATGGAGGCATGAGGGGCCCAGGGGGGCTAGATGGTGGTGTTAACACTATAGGGTCAGGAATACATGTTTGTGTTCCTGACCCTATAGTGATCCTTTAAGATATGCAATAATACTGTTAAAACAATTGTACTACTGTTTCTCAGATTATTTCATTATTTATTTTCCAAAAAATGTCCTTTAACTTCCCATGCCATACATTTGTTACTATGGTTACTCCTGCTGTTGGGGCATTGTGGGCATCTCTGTTCTCACAGCACAAAAAAAATCAAGAATTAAAAAAAATAAACTGTAAAACTTGTTTGTCTCCTGGCAGCAGCTGCTCTGCCTTCTCTGCGGTTTTCTTATGGGGATTCTGAAGATGGTGGACATCTAACATTAAACTCTGATAAAGCAGGAAGCACCTCTAGTGTCTGTCTGCAGGATTAAGACAATCTCTAGTGGCTGTCTCTCAATGCAGGGTTAAGGGGATAGTGACACTGCACCCAGACCATTTCAAATAGATATAGTCTGGCTGTCAGTCCCTTTAAGATGTAGTGGTTTTAATGCTTACTTTACATTTAAGGGAGTTTAGTTTCCCTTAGTCTTGCAGACTGGAATTCCAATGGTTCTGCTGGCAAATTTATATTCATTTCTCGGCTTACCTTAAATAGCAATTAAGCAAAGCAATTAACCACTACATCTGAAAAAATGTAGGCTTAACTAGTCTCCTAGAAACTCTCTTCCTTGGCTGCATTGATCATGCAAAATGTACACTTTTTGCATTATCACTGTTAATCTTTTCCAGTCTGGGTGACAGTAATAGACTGAGAATGCTGGGGGCAGTTTAGCACAGTGGTCTCAGTCAGTCACAGCCATTCTGCTTGGATATAACTGGCATTAATAATTTAGAAGTATCTGGGTCCTGGGCAAAGCCTCCTTTTTATTTATTTTTGTTGTCAAACCATTCTCAAAGGTTTATAAAAAGATACAGTGGAACCGTGCCCTGAGTGTCTTGGCAACATAACCACTACACTAAGATGCAGTGGTTATGTTGCGTAGTGCCTTGGCAAAGTGTATGTACCTGTGTGTCTTAGTTGTGGATGTGCTTTATTGATTAACTGTGTGACACAAGCTGTTAAGGGTGTCAGGTGATTACTGAACATTGTTTTTTTTAAAAGCCTAATTTGTTATTGAATTCATTACACAAGCTACTAAACTAACTCAAACCTTGAGCTGAAGTGGTCTGGGTGCCTATCCTGGTCCTTTAAAGTAATTGTTGGCCTGAACAAGGCAGGTGTGTCTTACATGGAATGGGTATGTAAATAGTGATGGTTGCAGTTATATGATCACCTACGATGAAGATTTCTGTTCTGTGTGAATAAGGAAAGGAGTGAACTATTACGTGTAATGATCAAGGCCCATTTTTATACAACTTTGTATAGTTAATATTGTTTAAGATTTGAGCTTCAGTCAGATGCACATTTACTGCAAGTATCAGTGTTTTTGGCTGTTGACTAAAGTGATGTGTTCTAACATTTCTCTCAGTTGTTTGTTCCTGTAGGATGTTTGATGTACATGTTAATGCATTCTTTAGCCTTTGTTTGCCCTCGTTTTTATTTTGTCTTTGTTTCTATTCACATCTTACGTAGCACGCATGTTTTCAGCTGCCACAGCGTGCACATAACGTAAATGCGTGTTTGTGGTGATTTACAATGTGACAGTTAACAACCTTGTACAGCCATAGCCATTCTGAGAGCACTCGCCTGCCATGCAATATATTCTGTGTATTTCATTTTAAGCAGTACTTATGGAATAAATGCAGATGTTCCTGTGTTTTATAAAATTCTACCAGGGCAAGTTCCTGTTAATATCCAATTTTATAATGGACAAATGGTATTGATAAAGACATTGTAGGTATTTTAATCAACTGTTAATTCAACATGTTTCCTGTATGAGGGTTCCATTGCTGTTTTTTTATATAATGTACGTATCCTCCCTTGGCCTCCTCAGAAGTTTGATGGGCTGAGTTGATTGAGTAGAATTGCATATCTGTAGTTTAGATGCTCTGTCCAACCCGAGATCTTACTGGAGAAGAACAAGTTCAACTCTGTGAAAACTATTAAAACTTTTAACTATTATGACTGTCTACTTTTCTTTGTCGTCTGTCTAAATGCAAATAGAAAGTGACTTGTGACTTTTGATACTTGTCTCACTTTCTTTTCAGATGATCAAAGTAGATGCTGACGTCATACTAATCGCAAATGTTTCACTTATGTAGTATGTGTTCTTCATCTGTATCATACTTGTTGGGTTGTGAATGCGTTATCAGAATTAGAATCTACTTTGAAATATTACGGTTCCATGCATATTGTTTGTGTGTATACAGTACTTCAAACATTTTAAACAAACTATTTTATCCAAGTTAGTCTGAGAGATTTCTTTTGTGTGTTTTGTTATTGTTACAGTGCTCTTCCAATATAGTGTAAATACAAACAAATATTTCATTCCTATGCAGGCAGGGCTAAAATTGGCTGTGGAGTTATGTTGCTGTTCATAGCTTATAAATTGGAGGAATCCTGTAATTCCTCATGTAAATATAATTATTTGCTGTTATCAAACAGACTGTACTTTATGTATGAAGTGTTGAAAAGCAAAATGCATCAAATCTCTATTTGAAGGTAGATTCTAGTACTGATTCATCTTAATGCAGCAGTAATTAGTCAATGTAATATACAGATCATTTAACTTGGATAAATGAGCTATCTTGGCAACAAAAATGCTACAACTTAATGTAGATCAGTGGAAGGCCTGAGGGATCTTTCATAGATCCCCATTTTGTAATTTTGCACAGGTGTGTGGAATACACTATTGATGTGTCACACTCCTGGTTGGATTTATTATTTAAACTCTCTGAAAAATGTGCACAGAAAATATTTTATATACACCTCTAACCATGATCTTGCATGCTTTCATATGTACTTTAAGACACCAAGCACCATGACCACTTTATTGAACTGGTCATGGTGTCCAGAGACTATATGTACAGCATATCAAAGAAGAACGCTGCACACACAAGAGATTAACCTCTTAAATGTTGAAGGTGTAACTCCACCTCTGCCACTGTCAATAGGCTGCCCGGAACAAAGCTCTAGGTTGGCTAATGTCAGTACTGTACTATGAAAATTTGGCATCTGACGCCAGTACGCACAATATGCTGGTGCCAGACAGCCAATAATGTCACAGCATTCACTATCCTCCCCTCAGTCTGTACTCCCGGACTTCTTTCCCCTTTAAGACAGGGGGATTGGATTTCAGGGAGATATTGGTCTCTACGCTGGAAACCCTGCAAGAGTTAAAAAGTAATTCACTAACTTTTTATGCCATACCGTGCAGCTCTGTCTGCAGGGAATACCACCTCCTTGGCTGGATCATCAATCTTGATGAGCTCAGTCAGTCCAATGCTTTCCCATAAGAACACATTGAGAAGCTAGTTTGCATCAACATACAGCACCAATTAGATGGCCCATCTGATTGAAATAGCAGACATTTGCGGAAGCAACTCTAGTGGCTGTCAGAGTGAAGATGGAAACTTTCCGTCATGCTGGTCTTTTACTTCTAAAGCTGTGCCCTTAAGGGGTTAAATCCTGCAATGAAAACATTGCTGTTCTTGCAGAATGAGTGTTTGATTTCTCTTGCCGGGTTAAAACTAGAAGGACATGGCATCCAGACTGCTTCATTGAAATAAAGTGGTCTGGATGCCTATAGAGTCCCTTTAAATCTTGTGTTTTGCTTTACCTCCGGAGTGGCTGTAATGAAAGTCCATTAACATAACATTTCCTAAGCTAGCTTATGGAATGCATTTGCAGCAATTTCTGCTCAGCATATAACAAATTGAGTACTTTGCTGCTAATGTATGTTGAATCATGTGTTATTTATGAGCTGACAATGCTTGCTGTAGGATTTGAAACCCAAAATATGATTTATTTTCAACAAATGAGTAATGGGTGAGATATTATTGTAGATCAACCTTGTGCGCAAGCTCTTGGCCTAAAACTCTCTCATTCATTCCGTCACCCTCCAACCCAGTTTTCTATTAGCGAACTCATGTATTGGGTTATGTGCAATGTCTTACTAATTTCTCGTTGCAATAACAATGCATCAGAGAGGGTCACCTCATTCCCAGAAAAATCAGAGAATCAATTTCTCTAGAGACAGCCTCTTACAGGTGTGAGTGATTTGTCATTCTTTTTTAATGATGTTTCTGTTTTCATGGCTGTTGTGGCAGTCTTTACAATGCAAAAGCAGCTTTTGTATGGATTCATTTTAGGAAAGGCAGAACAGGGCATGGCATGGTATAGGATCTTGTCAGCCAACCCAGCCTTGTGAACTGGCTGGATTGTCACACTTTTCTTTATATTTTGTTTCCAATTTAATAGTTTTCTGTCTAATATCCTATTATAAATGCACATTCAGATATATAAAAGCCTGATATTGTATGCTTCTTTCAAATATCTGTTTAATTTGTCTATTCTGTAAGGGCGTTTCCTTCTGTTTGGAGCGATGTAACTAGTCTGGTATAGTTTAGCATATTAATATGGCAGGCATTCAGGAATCTGAATGTAAACACTGAACTGCAAAGCCAAAGCTGCAGTGTCTGAGCCAAGATTTACTCTCCATCCTGAACCATAATGTGCCATGACATGATTTTTCCATGCATTGCGGTGTAGTACTAATGGTACATTAGAGCACTCCATATATAATTTTGTTTCTACTTAATCACAGATTTACTTTAAAGGGACAAAATAGGCACACAAGTACAGCTTAATGTAGGGCTTTTGAGGCACCGTGCCTGTTGCTGCTTGTAAAGCAGTGTAAATGCTTTATATTGCTGCCAAATCCCACCTCTAGTGGTTCTCACTCAGACAGTTACTAAAGGGATTTCCTGGGTTAGATCCTTCAAAAATTGCAGGACCAACATTCAGCGTTCTGCTGGACGCCCCCCACAGAGATGCACTGATGCAGTTTGCCAAAGGGGAAGCATTGGGTGGGGTCATCTATCAAGGTGGTGTGTTTTTTTTTTGTTTTTTTACAGCTGTGGGGGGGGGGGGGGAAGCATGGTCTATTGAGGAATCCTTCATAGACCACCTCCTTGTATGCTAACAGGCTGAAGAGGACTGGCTGGATGAAGATGCTGGAGGCCACTGTTAAAGTTTGCTCACCTCATTTTCAGTGTTGGGGCTCAGCAGTGATTTGATTCCAGGCCCAAGTTTCACATGCTTCTGGAGAGAGAAGCACCTCTAGTGGCTGTTAGGATGACAGACACTAAAAGGCTAATGGGTTACTCCAATCAATAAACTATTCTAAGAAAACACTGATTTTGGTTAGTCACCCATGCTGTGATGGGATATTTGTATTTTTAATGCTATAGTATTCCTTTAAGTGGTCATCTTGCCTGAAAAGTTTGTATTTATTTTTTTGTTAGAGGAGGTTGTTGTGTCCCGAAAGCTTTACTTCACAACTTCTACCAGATACAGATTATGTGAATGAATTGCTGATTTTTAAGCCAGCTAGATTGGCTCAAGATCTCCTCTTCCCACCTCATTTCTTTATTAGTTATAAAGATATTTTGAGAATATTATCTAGTCGGGCAACGTGATCACATGCTTGGTAAAAAGGGAAAACGTTCAGATCCTAATTGACATAGCATTCCTATTCTGAAACACAGTAGTATGGTGGTTTCATCAAGTTGGTTTGTTACGTGTTGTACATACATGTATGCTGACTACATCATTAAAGAATTTAGGTGAGCACACATTATGTGTAACCCAATCCTTGTAATAGCCACTTTACTACTTATAAAAATAGCTGTCTATACAAAACATTTTGTTCTGTATGTTTATTAGAGGAATTAAGGGAATGAAGATTATCAGGTGCATATTTGTTCACTAGGGCAAATCCCTGCAGTTTCATATTGTGATAATATTGTAATACAACTACAGGTCCTTGGAAGTGACATTCAAACTATATTTCTCTTATAAATCATGGGAAGTGCTATCTTTAACCTTAACTGTGTCATAGGCACAATTCTGTGCACAAGATGACTTTATCGTGGGCAGCAGGTGCAACACTTTAGTAAGCATTTGCCTCACTCCTTGCTGCCTCTGTTTGCTCCAGTCCATGGCTGGGCTCCAACGTGACTGTGATTTAGCATGTTGTCCCACTGGAAACCCGCTACTGCCTCTCCCACTGCTGGGAAGCTCCTATTAGAAGTTTACAGTTGGCTCCAGTGACCCAAGTCCTGCTATGCATGGCCATTAAAGCATAAGCTGATTGCTCTCAGCCAATGGCTACAGAGTTGCTGGAGATTCTGGCAGCAGGGAAGGTGGTGGCAAGCACATGGAAGTATCGAGGTAAGTTGTTAAACCCTTCTTACATTTATTCTGTGAGGGCAACAGGACATTTTTGGCACCATTGTACTGGTTATGGTACTTGGTCCTTTAAAGGGACACTGTAGTCATTATAATTATTTAATCTCTTTTAATTGTTTATAGTGCCTAAAGTCCCCTGGCACAGTCTCTCCATTTAGTGTTAAACCGTGTTGGAGCAGTTTAACACTAAATAAAGGTTCCTGCCCACCCACAACTTGGCCTCTTCAGGTGTGGCTAATGCAGAGATTTTACACTTTGTTGTAGTCATACAAACTCCCAAACGGAGCTCTGATAGGCTAAGAGCAGTCAGTTGACACACTCAACCAATCACAGCTGCCCATTGCTGCTCAGGCTAATACTTCCTCATTAACCAAAGAAGCACAAAGGGGGATGGGCTGATGAGTACTCTTAAGCGCCGAATGAAAGGACGGCACCAGGGAACTCCAGACACTATATGAAAAGTTAAGTGATTAAGCAGATACAGTGCCTATTATTACTATAACCTATAATTGTATGTGAATACATTTCCTATGTGTTTAGATTTTGTTCATGCCAGGATTAATGGAGTGAATAGAGAACAGGATATTATTTTTTATTTTTAATATTTTTTATCAAAGGCCAGCAGACACGATAAAGTGGTTTCATGCATGACCTCTTCATCACAATCCTTCCTAACTCCTTATATAGTCTGAGACCACTAGTTTTACCACAAGATGAGTCTTAAAGCAGCTAGTTTTTAACTTAAAGTAAAACGGGAGAGGGAAAATTATAAGGTTTTTAAATGGTTTTAAGTTCAGATGAGATATTTTAGTAAACCTATCATTTAAATGTGCAAGACAAATTGCTAGCAGATATCAATTATTCCCAGTTGGTTTGAGACGTTGGTATTCGTGGCTATGCTGTAAAAGCCATATTGGTACGGAGATAAAGAATACAAATTGCATTTACACTGATGACTGCTTCTCTCCCAAAGTATAAATTGTTTTAACAATTATATTAATAAAGCAATTTATTGCATATTGAATGGCTTGTACTATTAAAGAGACACATAGGCACTCCTGGTTCTAGGACCCTGCCAAGAGCATTGAAACTGTGCTCCTTGCATGGACTGCTCTGGGTTATTAACAGGCAACCTGATGTGTATTATGCCAGACTAATCTGTAAATTTTTCATGGGTATCCAAATTAAAAATTCATGTCCATGAAGAAATGGAGCTGGACAAGTGGTACCGTGCTCTGCAGTGTCAGGCAGAGCAGGAATATTTGGGGTTGAAGAGTGACTGGTCCAGATTTGCTGTTGAGGTGTGTGGGTGTCACGGTGGCCCCCTGAGCACGCGGTCCTATGGGGAATAGGTTTGAGTTTGGGAGGGGGGCCATGGCAGATTTACTGGGAACTCCCTTTCTCCATTTCAAAGTCCCCTCTTATTTCTGTCACCCTGTGCTTATTAGGGTCACAGGGGGACCAGGAAGCACAGTCTGACCTGCCCAAACCAGACTTCCATGGACTGATCGGTTATGAGGGCTCCATGCGCCCGACCACTACAAACTCATAAACTATGTGGAACTTTGTCGAGGAAGCTGCCATGATGGATTGACTTTTTGAGACTTGTTACCCGACTAACTCAAACACAGACCAATTGGAGGTCTGGTACCCGGTTAGTCTACCTTTGAGGAGATATGTGACAGTAGTCAGTCACTGGGGATGCAAGACAGACAATGTGTGGGTCCCCAGATTCTTTTTGTGTTTTAGTCACTCTGTGCCCATCATTGGAGCAAAGTATATTGAATGTATTGTTTGTCCAGGTTGTATGTGCATTTATCCATCCCCCTTTCCCCTGCATTGCATTATCCCATTGTTCCAGGGACACTGCAAGACCAGTTCAAACTAGGTACCCTGCCCCTCCTCAATCTCCCATTTGGTTCTCAGCCCTCGCTTTTGTCTGGCCCTCCCTTCCTTGTACTATAGTGCTCTATTCACCCTATTATATGGTAAATTAGGCTGTTGGGGGGCATACATTTGTGTGCTATGTGAATAAAGGTTAGTTGTTGTTGTTTTAACCTTCACTAAGTGCTGTCTGGTGTTTGGGAAAAGAGCTCTGATTACTGCTCTGCTGATGAAAAGGGTGTCCAGGGCTATAATTCTACTAGCTTGGTCCAGGGTGGACAAGGCCCTCAGCGATTCCAGTTGAGCCTCTCAAGTGCTACAGGCTCCCTGACCGCTATGGGGAAGCGGACTTATGCTGGCGAGTAGGGCTAACTCGCAATTTCCGTTCTAGTTTATCCCAATGGTGCTCGAAGGGTTTGAGGTCAGGGCTCTGTGTGGGGCAGTCAAGTTGATCCACACCAAACTCATCCTATTATGTTTGTATGGACCTTGCGTTGTGCACTGGGGAACAGTCATGCTGGAACAGAAAATTACCACCCCCAAACTATTCCCACAAAGTTGGAAGAATTGCATTGTCCAAAATGTCTTGGTATGCTGAACCATTAAGATTTCCCTTCACTGGAAAATTAATGCTTGATTTCCCTTCACTGGAAACTTGAGCCCAACTCCTCAAACAGCCCCATACCATTATCCTTCCTCCACCAAACTTTACAGTTGGCACAATGCAGTCAGACGGGTAAGTCTCCTCGCATCTACCAAACCCAGACTCATCAGACTCATCAGCCCATCAGACTACCAAACAGTGAAGGTTAGTCACTCCACAGAGCACTTTCCACTGCTACTGAGTACAGTGAACTTGTGCTTTAGTCAGTGGAAGTTTGCACCTCTTCAGTATGGGATCAACAGAGTGTTGGTGACCCTGCTCTGTGACTTTAAGTGGTCTTCCGCTTTGTGGTTTTAAGTTGTTCTTAAACACGTACACTTTCCAATAATACGACTAATTGTTGACCATGGAATATCTAGCAGGGATGAAATTACACAAACTGACTTATTGCAAAGGTGGCTGGCACAGTACCATGCTTGAATTCACTAAGCTCCTCAGAACGACCTATTTTTAATTTTTCTTTTTATTTTCCAAATATTTGTGAATCAAGACTACATGGCTAGGTGCTTGATGTTATACACTTGTGGCAATGGGTCTGATTGAAACATCTGAATTCAATAATTAAAAGGTGTGTCCCAATACTTTTGTCTATATAGTGTAGTTTCTATAATTACATTGTGTGCAAAAATTCTATATAGAATTTTTTTGTATAGGTTGTGATAACATTGCCTTCCATAACTTTGATTTAAAGGAACACTATAGTCAGGAACACAAACCTGTATTCCTCGTCAAATGTTTTTTATTGAATATTTTCAAAGTTATGATACGTTTCCAAAAGAAAAAAGTGTCATAGTATACGTTATAACAAATATTAACTGGGGGAAATGGAACAGTATATTTATCTGGATTTACAAAGAACGGTATATATTTACAATAAATTTTTTAAAAATAAAGTAAGCAAATATGACATTTCAATTCTTATATTTGGTCAGGTGAGACAATGCCTAAAAAGTAAATGGATTTAATAGCATTTTCAAATGCTATTCTTTATGATAATTAGTATCTCATCTTTTCAGAGTGAGTTTAAAACTTCCTTTATGTCTGGTATGATGGGTGATTTCCGGTGGCTGCTATTAATATGTTCTAATACCGTATATACTCGAGTATAAGCCGACCCGAATATAAGCCGAGGCCCCTAATTTTACCCAAAAAAACTGGGAAAACGTATTGACTCGAGTATAAGACTAGGGTGGGAAATTCAGCAGCTGCTGGTAAATTTCTAAATGAAATTAGATCCTTAAAAAATTATATTAATTGAATATTTATTTACAGTGTGTGTATATAATGAATGCAGTGTGTGTGTATGAGAATTCAGTGTGTGTGTGTATGAGAATGCAGTGTGTGTGTGTATGAGAATGCAGTGTGTGTGTGTGTGTATGAGAATGCAGTGTGTGTGTGTATGAGAATGCAGTGTGTGTGTGTATGAGAATGCAGTGTGTGTGTGTGTATGAGAATGCAGTGTGTGTGTGTGTATGAGAATGCAGTGTGTGTGTGTATGAGAATGCAGTGTGTGTGTGTGTATGAGAATGCAGTGTGTGTGTGTGTATGAGAATGCAGTGTGTGTGTGTGTATGAGAATGCAGTGTGTGTGTGTGTATGAGAATGCAGTGTGTGTGTGTGTATGAGAATGCAGTGTGTGTGTGTGTATGAGAATGCAGTGTGTGTGTGTGTATGAGAATGCAGTGTGTGTGTGTGTATGAGAATGCAGTGTGTGTGTGTGTATGAGAATGCAGTGTGTGTGTGTGTGTATGAGAATGCAGTGTGTGTGTGTGTATGAGAATGCTGTGTGTGTGTGTGTGTGTGTGAGAATGCAGTGTGTGTGTGTGTGAGAATGCTGTGTGTGTGTGTGTGTGAATGCTGTGTGTGTGTGTATGAGTGCGGTGTGTGTGTGTGTATGAGTGCGGTGTGTGTGTGTGTATGAGTGCGGTGTGTGTGTGTGTATGAGTGCGGTGTGTGTAATGCAGAGTGTGATGCAGAGCCTTGGTGGGGGGTGGGCATTTTTATTTTTTAATTATTATTTTAATATTTTTTTTTGTTTCATTACATTTTTTTATTTTATTATTATTTTTATTTTATTATTTTTATTATTATTAATATATATACATTTTTTCGTCCCCCCTCCCTGCTTGCTAGCTGGCCAGGGAGGGGGGCTCTCCTTCCCTGGTGGTCCAGTGGATGGGCACTGTGTAGGAGGGGGCTGTGGGGGCTGCAGAGAGATGTTGCTTACCTTTCCTGCAGCTCCTGTCAGCTCTCTCCTCCTCCGCCGGTCCGTTCAGCACCTCGGCCAGCTCCCAGTGTAAATCTCGCGAGAGCCGCGGCTCTCGCGAGATTTACACTGTGAGCTGACAGAAGAGCTGAACGGACCGGCGGAGGAGGAGAGAGCTGACAGGAGCTGCAGGAAAGGTAAGTAACATCTCTCTGCAGCCCCCACAGCCCCAAGTCTGTATTATGGCAATGCAAATTGCCATAATACAGACAATTGACTCGAGTATAAGCCGAGTTGGGGTTTTTCAGCACAAAAAATGTGCTGAAAAACTCGGCTTATACTCGAGTATATACGGTATTTGTTTTTTTGGTTTATATAAGTTATTTAGGAGTTTTTTTTTTGAAAAGGCAAAGTGTAAGGGGTCAGTTATCGATTCATCTAAGAGTTTGATCAGAGAATGTATAGATTTCCAATAATTTCTCAATTTAGGGCAAGACCATAGTATGTGAGATAAAGATCCTACTTGACCCCACACTCCAACATTTGTTAGTGTGACATAATTTTAATTTTAATAATTTTAGATGTTTCTAACGCCTCTCAGTTAATTTTTCCACTTAATCATAGTCTAATTTTACATTTCCTCTGTCACTATAGGCACCCAGACCACTTCAGCTCAATGAAGTGGTCTGGATGCCAGGTGCCTCTAGTTTTAACCCTGCAGCTGAAAAAAGTTCAGAGAAACTGCTTTATTTACACTGAGGGTTAATCCAAACTAGAGGCCGCTTCTGCGATCCTCACTGTGAAAGAATTGAGTAATGCTTTCCTATGGGCAGTTTGAATGCACGCGGCTCTTGCCGCGCATGCCCATTTGGCGCGGACGCCGGCAGGAGGAGGAGTGGTCACCAGCGCCGAGAGAGCCCAGCGCTGGAGAAAGGTAAGTGGCTGAAGGGGACCATGAGGGTGGGGGGGTGGGACCTAATAACCCTATAGTGCCAGGAATACGAGTTTGTATTCCTGGCACTATATAGTGGTCCTTTAACAGCTGGAAATCATGTGTTTACGATCAGGATCTAAATAGTAATTTTGTTTTCTATAACAGACCTATTCATTTAAAAATCGGAGAGACTACATTTATTAAATATTGTTTTTCGATCATAACATATATTTTTTCATTCACACCATCTAAATTATACCTATTTATTATTTCTGAAAATTTAAGAAAGGAATTTGAAGATATTTTGTTCTTGATATGTGTTTGACAAACAGGAAACAACAATTACAGGGTGCGCCAAGAACAAAGTAAATAAATAAAATGTATAATAGGAAAAGAAATACCAGGGAAACAGGCAAATTAAAGTCTCTAATTCACAGGTATATTCTTCAGAAATTCTCAGGACGTCTTTGGTCAAGTTCTCATCGGCATATATGAAAGAAAAAAAGTTATGTGATATGTGTTACTGAATGATTTGACCAATAACCTACATCAAAACCAGGAATGCCCACTCTGATCACTGAAATAGGTGACGCTCTTGACCATGATGGTGTGGTTTAAGTTTTTTAAATCGTACAAACCTGTATTCCTGACACTATAATGTTAAAAACTCTAATTTCCCCTCTAAATATAGTAAAATCTTACTTTTGTTCCAGTCTGCTGCTGGCTCTGTCACTGATCTGCCTGCTTGGCTGACATCATCCGCAGTGTTGATCAAAACCAATCACAATGCTTTCCCATATGAAAGCATTGCATTGACTGAGACTATCAAGGAAGCAGATTAGGGGCAGAGCCAGCACAAGTCAAATGCTGCCCTGGCCAATTGGCATCTCCTCATGCACTGGATACACTGTGCAGAACTGCCACAGAAAGCACCTCTAGCAGTCATTTGGGGAGTGGCCAGTGGAGGTATCTCTAGGCTGTAATGTAAACCGTGCCTTTTACTGCAAAAAGCCTGCAGGGAATGATTATACTCTTCAGAATAAATACAATAAGTTGTAGTTGTTCTGGTAAATGGTGTCCCTTTGACGGTTATAAGAACATTTCAAACTAAAAATCATTCTTTCAGAACAACATTTAATATATTCAGAATTTATACTTCCAGCTGGATATTAGCCTTGTTGTGGACATCTCAGGGGTCTCTTCCCCTACCTTGTGTTGAAATAATCCCTGGTATGATGTTTGTGTTCCTGACCCTATACTGTTCCTTTAAGTATGACCAAAAAGCATTTATTCCTGACGCTATAGTGTTAAAACCACCATTTGGGTGGCTTGCTCTCGCCTTAACCTCCTTAAAAGGTAATAAAACTTACCTTATTTCCAGTGCTGCGCAGGTTTGCTGGCGCTGGCCTCGCCTTCTTGCTGACATTATAATTTGATTTCAGCCAATAGCATTGGATTGGCTGAAATTGTCAAGGAGGCGGGATGGGGTCAAAACGCTGGCTTTTCTGCCTATTAATACAACCACACAAAGATGGTTTAGAATGAAGCTTCTAGAATGGTAATTGACTAACTCTATACTTTTGTGAACTATATTTTTTATGTTGATTTGCTTAACAAAAATAATATTTTCTGTCTATTATTTAACTATATGCATTTGTTAAATTCCAGAATTCTGTATGTGGTTAATGATTTTTATATATTTTAATGAATGTTCTTTTCATATTTATTATTTTATCAAAAAAGACAAGCCTTAAAGAAGTTACTGAAACCTCATTGTCCATTGAATGTGAATAGATTTTACTGCGGGCTATCCCGGGGTTCTTCATCTTGGTAGAGAAAAAAGGCTGGTTAGGAGACATCATGATAGACTACTCTTGTTATGCAAGTGCCTTATGATCTTGTTGAATATTGATTTGTCTGTGCATTTTATTTTTTATTTTACTGATATTTCAACTTAATTTGTGGCATGTGATGAGGTGTGGACAGGGGAACTTACCATTATAAATGTTGTAGTCAAAACACAGCTCTTGACAAGCTCTAGTCTACATTCCAGTGTAAAGTCCATGAATATTTAGGCTCTGAACTATATTTATATTTTATTCTGTCAGCACAGTAGATTTCTGGTAAAGCAGTGACAAATGTGATAAAATTCAGAATGTCAACTTCCATTCTGTATTTATATCCATGAACCCTTTTTATACATGGTTCTTCCACAGTAACTTGACAAAAAATACATGTAACTTCCCTCATATTTTGTGTAGTGCAAATAACTACCTAAGGTTTTATGTCGGGGTCCTGTCACAATGTGTGTCAGAATGTCTCTCTCTGTGTCAGAATCTCTCTCTCTCTCTCTCTCTGTGTGTGTGTCAGAATGTGTCTCTCTCTCTCTGTGTCAGAATGTCTCTCTCTGTGTCAGAATGTCTCTCTCTCTCTGTGTCAGAATGTGTCTCTCTCTGTGTCAGAATGTGTCTCTCTCTGTGTCAGAATGTGTCTCTCTCTGTGTCAGAATGTGTCTCTCTCTGTGTCAGAATGTGTCTCTCTCTGTGTCAGAATGTGTCTCTCTCTCTGTGTCAGAATGTGTCTCTCTCTGTGTCAGAATGTGTGTCTCTCTCTGTGTCAGAATGTGTGTCTCTCTCTGTGTCAGAATGTGTGTCTCTCTCTGTGTCAGAATGTGTGTCTCTCTCTGTGTCAGAATGTGTGTCTCTCTCTGTGTCAGAATGTGTGTCTCTCTCTCTGTGTCAGAATGTGTGTCTCTCTCTCTGTGTCAGAATGTGTGTCTCTCTCTCTGTGTCAGAATGTGTGTCTCTCTGTGTCAGAATGTGTCTCTCTCTGTGTCAGAATGTGTCTCTCTCTGTGTCAGAATGTGTCTCTCTCTGTGTCAGAATGTGTCTCTCTCTGTGTCAGAATGTGTCTCTCTCTGTGTCAGAATGTGTCTCTCTCTGTGTCAGAATGTGTCTCTCTCTGTGTCAGAATGTGTCTCTCTCTGTGTCAGAATGTGTCTCTCTCTGTGTCAGAATGTGTCTCTCTCTGTGTCAGAATGTGTCTCTCTCTGTGTCAGAATGTGTCTCTCTCTGTGTCAGAATGTGTCTCTCTCTGTGTCAGAATGTGTCTCTCTCTGTGTCAGAATGTGTCTCTCTCTGTGTCAGAATGTGTGTGTCTCTCTCTCTGTGTCAGAATGTGTGTGTCTCTCTCTCTCTGTGTCAGAATGTGTGTGTCTCTCTCTCTCTGTGTCAGAATGTGTGTGTCTCTCTCTCTCTGTGTCAGAATGTGTGTGTCTCTCTCTCTCTGTGTCAGAATGTGTGTGTCTCTCTCTCTCTGTGTCAGAATGTGTGTGTCTCTCTCTCTGTGTCAGAATGTGTGTGTGTGTCTCTCTCTCTGTGTCAGAATGTGTGTCTGTCTCTCTCTCTCTGTGTCAGAATGTGTGTCTCTCTCTCTCTGTGTCAGAATGTGTGTGTCTCTCTCTCTCTCTGTGTCAGAATGTGTGTCTCTCTCTCTCTCTCTGTGTCAGAATGTGTGTCTCTCTCTCTCTCTCTGTGTCAGAATGTCTCTCTCTCTCTGTGTCAGAATGTCTCTCTCTCTCTGTGTCAGAATGTGTGTCTCTCTCTCTGTGTCAGAATGTCTCTCTCTCTCTGTGTCAGAATGTCTCTCTCTCTCTCTCTGTGTCAGAATGTCTCTCTCTCTCTCTCTGTGTCAGAATGTCTCTCTCTCTCTCTCTCTGTGTCAGAATGTCTCTCTCTCTCTCTCTCTGTGTCAGAATGTCTCTCTCTCTCTCTCTCTCTCTGTGTCAGAATGTCTCTCTCTCTCTCTCTCTCTCTCTGTCTGTGTCAGAATGTCTCTCTCTCTCTCTCTCTCTCTCTGTCTGTGTCAGAATGTCTCTCTCTCTCTCTCTCTCTCTCTGTCTGTGTCAGAATGTCTCTCTCTCTCTCTCTCTCTCTCTGTCTGTGTCAGAATGTCTCTCTCTCTCTATCTCTCTGTCAGAATGTCTCTCTCTCTCTCTCTGTGTCAGAATGTCTCTCTCTCTCTCTCTGTGTCAGAATGTGTCTCTCTCTCTCTCTCTCTCTGTGTCAGAATGTCTCTCTCTCTCTCTCTCTCTGTGTCAGAATGTGTCTCTCTCTCTCTCTCTCTCTCTCTGTGTCAGAATGTGTCTCTCTCTCTCTCTCTCTCTGTGTCAGAATGTGTCTCTCTCTCTCTCTCTCTGTGTCAGAATGTCTCTCTCTCTCTCTCTGTGTCAGAATGTCTCTCTCTCTCTCTCTGTGTCAGAATGTCTCTCTCTCTCTGTGTCAGAATGTCTCTCTCTCTCTCTGTGTCAGAATGTCTCTCTCTCTCTCTCTGTGTCAGAATGTCTCTCTCTCTCTCTCTCTGTGTCAGAATGTCTCTCTCTCTCTCTCTGTGTCAGAATGTCTCTCTCTCTCTCTCTGTGTCAGAATGTCTGTGTGTCTCTCTCTCTCTCTCTCTGTGTCAGAATGTCTCTCTCTCTCTCTCTGTGTCAGAATGTGTGTCTCTCTCTCTCTGTGTCAGAATGTGTGTCTCTCTCTCTCTGTGTCAGAATGTGTGTCTCTCTCTCTCTGTGTCAGAATGTGTGTCTCTCTCTCTCTGTGTCAGAATGTGTGTCTCTCTCTCTCTGTGTCAGAATGTGTGTCTCTCTCTCTCTGTGTCAGAATGTGTGTCTCTCTCTCTCTGTGTCAGAATGTGTGTCTCTCTCTCTCTGTGTCAGAATGTGTGTCTCTCTCTCTCTGTGTCAGAATGTGTGTCTCTCTCTCTCTGTGTCAGAATGTGTCTCTCACACATTCTGACACAGAGAGAGAGAGACACACATTCTGACACAGAGAGTCTCTCTCTCTCTGTGTCAGAATGTGTGTCTCTCTCTCTCTGTGTCAGAATGTGTGTCTCTCTCTCTCTGTGTCAGAATGTGTGTCTCTCTCTCTCTCTCTGTGTCAGAATGTGTGTCTCTCTCTCTCTCTCTGTGTCAGAATGTGTGTCTCTCTCTCTCTCTGTGTCAGAATGTGTCTCTCTCTCTCTCTGTGTCAGAATGTCTCTGTGTCTCTCTCTCTCTCTGTGTCAGAATGTCTCTGTCTCTCTCTCTCTCTGTGTCAGAATGTCTCTGTCTCTCTCTCTCTCTGTGTCAGAATGTGTCTCTCTCTCTCTCTCTCTCTGTGTCAGAATGTCTCTCTCTCTCTCTGTGTCAGAATGTCTCTCTCTCTCTCTCTGTGTCAGAATGTCTCTCTCTGTGTGTCAGAATGTCTCTCTCTCTCTGTGTCAGAATGTCTCTCTCTCTCTCTCTGTGTCAGAATGTCTCTCTCTCTCTCTCTGTGTCAGAATGTCTCTCTCTCTCTGTGTGTCAGAATGTCTCTCTCTCTCTCTGTGTCAGAATGTCTCTCTCTCTCTCTGTGTGTCAGAATGTCTCTCTCTCTCTGTCTCTCTGTCAGAATGTCTCTCTCTCTCTGTCTCTGTGTCAGAATGTCTCTCTCTCTCTGTGTCAGAATGTCTCTCTCTCTCTGTGTCAGAATGTCTCTCTCTCTCTGTGTCAGAATGTCTCTCTCTCTCTGTGTCAGAATGTCTCTCTCTCTCTGTGTCAGAATGTCTCTCTCTCTCTGTGTCAGAATGTCTCTCTCTCTCTGTGTCAGAATGTCTCTCTCTCTCTGTGTCAGAATGTCTCTCTCTCTCTGTGTCAGAATGTCTCTCTCTCTCTGTGTCAGAATGTCTCTCTCTCTCTGTGTCAGAATGTCTCTCTCTCTCTGTGTCAGAATGTCTCTCTCTCTCTGTGTCAGAATGTCTCTCTCTCTCTGTGTCAGAATGTCTCTCTCTCTCTGTGTCAGAATGTCTCTCTCTCTCTGTGTCAGAATGTCTCTCTCTCTCTGTGTCAGAATGTCTCTCTCTCTCTGTGTCAGAATGTCTCTCTCTCTCTGTGTCAGAATGTCTCTCTCTCTCTGTGTCAGAATGTCTCTCTCTCTCTGTGTCAGAATGTCTCTCTCTCTCTGTGTCAGAATGTCTCTCTCTCTCTGTGTCAGAATGTCTCTCTCTCTCTGTGTCAGAATGTCTCTCTCTCTCTGTGTCAGAATGTCTCTCTCTCTCTGTGTCAGAATGTCTCTCTCTCTCTCTGTGTCAGAATGTCTCTCTCTCTCTCTGTGTCAGAATGTCTCTCTCTCTCTCTCTGTGTCAGAATGTCTCTCTCTCTCTCTCTGTGTCAGAATGTCTCTCTCTCTCTCTCTGTGTCAGAATGTCTCTCTCTCTCTCTCTGTGTCAGAATGTCTCTCTCTCTCTCTCTGTGTCAGAATGTCTCTCTCTCTCTCTCTGTGTCAGAATGTCTCTCTCTCTCTCTCTGTGTCAGAATGTCTCTCTCTCTCTCTCTGTGTCAGAATGTCTCTCTCTCTCTCTCTGTGTCAGAATGTCTCTCTCTCTCTCTCTGTGTCAGAATGTCTCTCTCTCTCTCTCTGTGTCAGAATGTCTCTCTCTCTCTCTCTGTGTCAGAATGTCTCTCTCTCTCTCTCTGTGTCAGAATGTCTCTCTCTCTCTCTCTCTGTGTCAGAATGTCTCTCTCTCTCTCTCTCTGTGTCAGAATGTCTCTCTCTCTCTCTCTGTGTCAGAATGTCTCTCTCTCTCTCTCTGTGTCAGAATGTCTCTCTCTCTCTCTCTCTCTGTGTCAGAATGTCTCTCTCTCTCTCTCTCTCTGTGTCAGAATGTCTCTCTCTCTCTCTCTCTCTCTGTGTCAGAATGTCTCTCTCTCTCTCTCTCTCTGTGTCAGAATGTCTCTCTCTCTCTCTCTCTCTGTGTCAGAATGTCTCTCTCTCTCTCTCTCTCTGTGTCAGAATGTCTCTCTCTCTCTCTCTCTCTCTCTGTGTCAGAATGTCTCTCTCTCTCTCTCTCTCTCTCTGTGTCAGAATGTCTCTCTCTCTCTCTCTCTCTCTGTGTCAGAATGTCTCTCTCTCTCTCTCTGTGTCAGAATGTCTCTCTCTCTCTCTCTGTGTCAGAATGTCTCTCTCTCTCTCTCTGTGTCAGAATGTCTCTCTCTCTCTGTGTCAGAATGTCTCTCTCTCTCTCTCTCTGTGTGTGTCAGAATGTCTCTCTCTCTCTCTCTCTCTGTGTGTGTCAGAATGTCTCTCTCTCTCTCTCTCTGTCAGAATGTCTCTCTCTCTCTCTGTGTCAGAATGTCTCTCTCTCTCTCTGTGTCAGAATGTCTCTCTCTCTCTCTCTGTGTCAGAATGTCTCTCTCTCTCTCTCTCTGTGTCAGAATGTCTCTCTCTCTCTCTCTCTGTCAGAATGTCTCTCTCTCTCTCTCTCTCTCTCTCTCTCTCTCTGTGTCAGAATGTCTCTCTCTCTTTCTCTCTCTCTCTCTCTCTGTGTCAGAATGTCTTTCTCTCTCTCTCTCTCTGTGTCAGAATGTCTCTCTCTCTCTCTCTCTCTCTCTCTCTCTCTCTCTCTGTGTGTCAGAATGTCTCTCTCTCTCTCTCTCTCTCTCTCTCTCTCTCTCTGTGTGTCAGAATGTCTCTCTCTCTCTGTCAGAATGTCTCTCTCTCTCTCTCTGTGTCAGAATGTCTCTCTCTCTCTCTCTGTGTCAGAATGTCTCTCTCTCTCT
Organism: Pelobates fuscus; assembly: GCF_036172605.1. Classification (NCBI taxonomy): domain Eukaryota; kingdom Metazoa; phylum Chordata; class Amphibia; order Anura; family Pelobatidae; genus Pelobates; species Pelobates fuscus. The sequence continues at coordinate 87,617,458 of NC_086322.1, forward strand.
CTCTCTGTGTCAGAATGTCTCTCTCTCTCTCTCTCTCTGTGTCAGAATGTCTCTCTCTCTCTCTCTGTGTCAGAATGTCTCTCTCTCTCTCTCTGTGTCAGAATGTCTCTCTCTCTCTCTCTCTGTGTCAGAATGTCTCTCTCTCTCTCTCTCTCTCTGTGTCAGAATGTCTCTCTCTCTCTCTCTCTCTGTGTCAGAATGTCTCTCTCTCTGTGTCAGAATGTCTCTCTCTCTGTGTCAGAATGTCTCTCTCTCTCTGTCAGAATGTCTCTCTCTCTGTGTCAGAATGTCTCTCTCTCTGTGTCAGAATGTCTCTCTCTCTCTGTGTCAGAATGTGTCTCTCTCTCTCTCTCTCTCTCTGTCAGAATGTCTCTATCTCTCTCTCTCTCTCTGTGTCAGAATGTCTCTATCTCTCTCTCTCTCTCTGTGTCAGAATGTCTCTCTCTCTCTGTGTCAGAATGTCTCTCTCTCTCTGTGTCAGAATGTCTGTGTCTCTCTCTCTCTCTCTCTCTGTGTCAGAATGTCTGTGTCTCTCTCTCTCTCTCTGTGTCAGAATGTCTGTGTCTCTCTCTCTCTCTCTGTGTCAGAATGTCTCTCTCTCTCTCGCTCTCTGTCAGAATGTCTCTCTCTCGCTCTCTCTCTCTCTCTGTCAGAATGTCTCTCTCTCTCGCTCTCTGTGTCAGAATGTTTCTCTCTCTCGCTCTCTCTCTCTCTGTCAGAATGTCTCTCTCTCTCTCTCTGTCAGAATGTCTCTCTCTCTCTCTCTGTCAGAATGTCTCTCTCTCTCTCTCTGTCAGAATGTCTCTCTCTCTCTCTCTCTGTCAGAATGTCTCTCTCTCTCTCTCTCTCTCTCTCTCTCTCTCTCTGTCAGAATGTCTCTCTCTCTCTTTCTCTCTCGCTCTCTGTCAGAATGTCTCTCTCTCTCGCTCTCTGTCAGAATGTCTCTCTCTCTCTCGCTCGCTCTCTGTCAGAATGTCTCTCGCTCGCTCTCTGTCAGAATGTCTCTCTCTCGCTCGCTCTCTGTCAGAATGTCTCTCTCTCGCTCGCTCTCTGTCAGAATGTCTCTCTCTCGCTCGCTCTCTGTCAGAATGTCTCTCTCTCTCGCTCGCTCTCTGTCAGAATGTCTCTCTCTCTCGCTCGCTCTCTGTCAGAATGTCTCTCTCTCTCGCTCGCTCTCTGTCAGAATGTCTCTCTCTCTCGCTCGCTCTCTGTCAGAATGTCTCTCTCTCTCGCTCGCTCTCTGTCAGAATGTCTCTCTCTCTCGCTCTCTGTCAGAATGTCTCTCTCTCTCGCTCTCTGTCAGAATGTCTCTCTCTCGCTCACTCTCTGTCAGAATGTCTCTCTCTCTCGCTCTCTGTCAGAATGTCTCTCTCTCTCGCTCTCTGTCAGAATGTTTCTCTCTCTCACTCTGTCAGAATGTCTCTCTCTCTCGCTCTCTGTCAGAATGTCTCTCTCTCTCACTCTGTCAGAATGTCTCTCTCACTCTGTCAGAATGTCTCTCTCTCTCACTCTGTCAGAATGTCTCTCTCTCACTCTGTCAGAATGTCTCTCTCTCTCTCTCGCGCTCTCTCTCTCTCTGTTTAGGTACCTGCAGCCCTCCGATCACAAAATAGGTGTTTTTACTCACCTTCTTTCCCACGCTATGCCAGTTTTCCGCGGCTTGTCCTGGTGAGACAATCAATCTTTAAGATCTCCGCTAAACCAATGCCTTCCTATAGGAAAGCTTTGGGAAGATATTGCGCATGTTTTCTATATTCAGCATCCATGCAGAGCGTGGAGACGCTGAACAAAGGTACTGTGCAGCAATGACACAGGACTCTCTAGTGGCGTGTGAGTGACTGTCACTAGAGGTGTTACTAGGTAGCAATGGAAACACTGCCTTTTCTCTGAATTTTCTTTTTTTTAGCTGGCTCCTAGATTCCAAACAAACTTGTCAAGCCCTGGATTACAGGAAGTTCCGTGCATTTGTTCTTGACCTTCCTCTTTTTATCACTCTTGTAAAGAGTTTGCTATAATGCAGCCTTTTGTTAATGGTACATTTTGTCTCTTCTGTACCCACCAACTGGCATTTCTAGTGTGTGATTTTCAAAAAAATCTTTGCTCGTCTGCTACTGTAGTTTTCAACATAATTTGCTTGTTCTTAACACCGCACTGTCACTCTCTGGGGACTTTGCATAATTTGCAAAGACCTGCGATGGTGACATCGCAGCTGGTGGCCGGGGGATGCAGGGAAAGGTGGGATTTACTTGAACCTGTCCCTTGTGGACACAGCTAATTTCATCAGGCTGGTCCGCTTCTGGTGCTGAATTCAGCGCCAGGAGCAGATGTCACCTCTGTACTCTCACACAGGGTCCTCCATAGACACAGCTAATATCTTTGCAGCCATCACTGGTGTCTAGAAGTGTCAAGTGTAGGAAATATACTAAGCCAAAGTAGTCTGTACTCAATGAAATTCCAATGCAGTCAATAGTAGTATTTCATAAAGGTTTTATCTTTATGAAATATAGGTACTCATTTTGTTGGGGGGCGGGGCAGTGTATGTGTGTTTCAGTGTATCACAGACACACAAAGCCAGCATACCACACACAGCCAGCGCTGATCTTACATACATGAGATACACACACAAACTCTCTCTCCTCCCTCTGCCCTCCCCAGGCTCTTGGCAGAGCTCCCAATCTTTTTAATTGTTTTGTGCCAGGACAAGTAGATTGTCAAGACAGTCAAGTAGGTTGGGCTACTAATTTAGTCCATTGGACCCGTAGATTGTTTTATACATTGTGATTGCGGAGCCAAAATAATATATTTTCTTATGGCTCAATCACTGAATGTTTTGCACCAATGAATCAAAGCTGGAATCTTTAATGCTAAATAGTTGCATTCTGTATTTATATTTGCTTCCTGTTTTGTTGGTACAATCCATTTATATTTTACTGTGTGCCATACTTTAGCTTATTCTTGATATGCTTGAGGTATACTTTAGTTGCTTGAAGGTTGAGAGTACTGCTAACTTTCTAATATTAGGTTAACCTACCCCTATATGTGAAATTAAGAATGAAGAGTAGAAATTGCACCTTCATCCTGTCAGACTTTGTTGTAAGCGCTGCACATTACTAGTTCATTTAAAAGAAAACCAAGAATCAGAGTTGTTCTAGATGATTTCCAGTCTTTTATTCAATGGTTTTATCTTGTTAAGAACAAGTATTTATTGTAAAATCCTATTTTATTTTTATTTTCAGGTTATATACTTCACCAAAGAAAAAGCAAACTCCTTTGCAAAAATCCATAAGTCCATTGGTCTGGTGTCGGCAGGTTTTTGACAGTCCAAGTCCTGACCTGGAATGTGCAAAAAAGTCACTTCTCCATAGGCTTGAACAAACAATGTCAGGTGAGCAGAAACAAATCAACTTAACAGCTACCACATTATTGTGACAGATGGGGAGGAACAACGGGTAGATATAAAATATATTTGTGTGTGCATTTTTGTTCCTCATTCCATTCTAAATTTCATTTATGTAGAATACAAATATAAAACAGCTAAAAATGACATTACAGAAGTGTGTGTGTGTGTGTGTGTGTGTGTGTGTGTGTGTGTGTGTGTGTATGTATGTATGTATGCATGTATGTATATCTATCTATCTACCTATCTATACCTATCTCTTTTTTGTGTATATATAATGGCACAAAATCGAAACAACCTATTTTACATTAAAAACAAACAAACACTAAACCCTGCATATTAAAAAAACAACATGGTAACATTGATAACTGCATTCATTCTGATTGGATGCTTTTTCATGTCAGATCAATAACTAGAAGGTGTTGTGCTGTAAGATGCACATATTCCTAAGCAAAGATCTACATTTAATTTGCATACTTTTTACATATAACTGCAGTCCTCTGTGTTAACCTTTTAATGCAAGCAGAATTACTGTCCTTTGAGATCGTTAATAGATTAAATTTGTTTTCAGTCTTTTTGGTGCATACTTACTAGCCAGCTTGAAAAACGTCACTAGTATTTACCCACTACTTCAACAGATTGCTAAATATTTTTAAGAAACCATATAACACGGTTTGCAAAAGCATAGCATCTGTTGCATAAGCTTTTTGCATTCTACTCTAGGCGTCCAGGACTTCCAAGCTGTTAAGAACACTTTGTATTTGTTGCCTTTCAGCCAAACACAATAGTCTTTTTTTTTTTTTTTTTTTTTTTAGCAATGAATCTTTTTATTTTAATATGAAATCGAAATTAGTAGATAGTTTGCAAGACTTTTTGTTGATATCTGGTTTTCTAGTGACCTACAAAGCCGCCTCCCATATTTTGTACATATTTAATTGTTGCCTAGTTACTTGGTAGTTTGTATATAAACACCCTTTTTTTTTATATTTACTGTGATTTACAGATACTTGGTAAAGGGACATCATACTAAATAGTTGAGCAATTATTATAATTTGCAGTAACAATAATTGAGGGGAGCTTTCATACACACGATTATCAAGCTGTGTTCAAATGTAAAGGAAGAGTTCTTTCAATGTATCAAGCGTTATAGATACGTGCCTCCAACTTGGAGATGCTTTCAGCACACATGCATGCTCTGTAGTTTACCACAATTCCTTTTCATATTGTGCAGAAATACTTTGGACAGGCGGTGCTATTACGACAAAGTTGTTGTGCTTTTTTTTTTTTTTTTCAAGCAAATGATTTGTTGTTGGAATGTGACATCGCCACCAGTGTGCCAGTTCTTGTCAATGTGGCCCTTATTTTTCTTGCTTATATGGCTTTAATTGGCAAGGCTTGGTTGCTTTTATATGCAACCTGCATGCACTTTCACAGAGTTTTATATAAAACACTAAAGAGTTAGTAGAAATATTAACACTTTAGCATCCATCGTCTCTCTGGCTCCAGTAGCTTGTCAACAGAAAGAGAGTGCACACACCCAAACTGAAATCCTATTCTCCTGGTGCCTGTAGTTTACGTACAGGACTGGGCACACAGACGGTTAGTTTAAAAAAAAAAAAAGTAATGGAAGTGGTGGTTAATTTCTGTTGGTTTTTGTTTTGTTTTTTTCCTGTGCCCTACCGGATCTATGTGTGCATTTTAATTTTTTTTATTGTTCTCTATATCTTAAAGATTGTACTCCAACCCTACTACTCCACCTTTAATTAAGTTATTCTCTTTTTTTTCCTTGTGCCAGATCTCCATATCCAGATGCAGCTATTTTGTTTCAGTATTTGCAGCAAAATTCAAGAATTGACAGCCTCTGCAGTGAGATCTCACCAGACTAGTAAATAGCTCAGCTAGTCATTAAAGTTGTAGTTTTGCTCTCTTTAATGCTATAAAGTGCTCAATGCTAAGCTGCAACTCCTCTAAATCCCTGCTACACATCTGTAATATCCAAAGAAAAGAAAGTTACCTATGCTCTCTCCTTAATCCCTAAGTATATTTAGACAAATGGAGGTCATTTAGTTGCTCCAATGGCCATTGGATGGAATGCCCGCCTGCCAACGTCAAGGCAAACCCCCCTAAAGCGGGTCCTACACTGACCCTTCAGCCTTCTTCCTTGAGCTTCTGGCAAATATATCTCTAATGAGACAGAGAGGGGTATTTTTTATATACACCCCTATATACTTATTAACCCTTAATAGGGAACACATGGGATGGGCAGAAGCATTGTAACCAGGCTGTGTGATACAAAGTAAATACAAATACAAAAAGAGAAGTCCTGCGCTCACTCCCATCACTACTGGGCCGGCAGCAAAGACTACAGTACACATTAGCCCCAATATATAGTAAAAACCAAAGAAAAGAAAGTTACCTGCACTTTCTCCTTAATCCCTATGTATATTAAGACAAATGGAGGTCATTTAGTTGCTCCAATGGCCATTGGAGGGAATGCCGCCTGCCAACATCAAGGAGAGAGCGCAGGTAACTTTTTCTTTTCTTTGTTTTTTACTATATATTGGGGCTGATGTGTACTGTAGTCATTGCTGCCGGTCCAGTAGTGATGGAAGTGAGTGCAGGACTTATCTTTTTGTATTTACTTTGTATCACACAGCCTTGTTACAATGCTGCCGCCAATCCCATGTGTTCCCTATTAAGGGTTAATAAGTATATAGGGGTGTATATAAAAAATACCCCTGTGTCTCATTAGAGATATCTTTGCCAGGAAGTTCTCTTTATTGCAACCTTGATGATAAGAAATAGAAGACATAGTATTAAATGTTCTTTTTAATTTTCAAATACAAAACTTAAGTTGGTTTTCAATATTGTTATAGGATTAAAATAAAAAAGGTGAGCTGTGTCTTTAAGACAACTGCAATATTAAAGGATTACTATAGGGTCAGGAACACAAACATGTATTCCTGACCCTATAGTGTTAAAAACACCATCTAGACCCCCTGGGCCCCTCATGCCTCCATACATATAGTAACAAGCTTACTGTATTCAAGCTTGAAGCTGTAACTCTGCATGCTGCAACAAGCAGTCTGCTGACATCATCAGAAATGGTAGCCTGATCCTATCACAGTGCTTCCCCATAGGATTGGCTGAGACTAAGAAAGAGGCAGATCAGGGGCAGAGCCAGCATGATTCAAACACAGCCCTGGCCATCTCCTCATAGAGCCGAATTGAATCAATGAATCTCTATGAGGAAAGTTCAGTGTCTGCATGCAGAGGGAGGAGATACTGAACCACAGGATGCTGTGCATAGCGCTGCCCTGTGCTCTGCTGACTGCAGATCTGAGTGGATGGAGGCATATAATGCCTCCTTCAACTCCGAAGTCCCTCTGGTTCACTCTGAGTGACAGCAACTGGAGGTGCTCCTAGCTTTCAATTTAAACACTGTATTTTCTCAGAAAATGGTTATCACCTGAACAACCTCAGTAAGCTGAAGTTGTTCAGGTGACTATAGTGTCCCTTTAAGTGAATACCACAATCTGTTATGGATGTTATAGAACCAGCAAGTGATAAACACCAAAGTGCACTATTCAATCAATAAAGTACGTAAAAGATAAGTCCAATCAAGTTGTGTATAAAGCACAATTAAGTCCGTCAATATACATTGCAGTAGGAGTGTAAAGTGTTCCACGCTTCACTTACATAATACATTATCCATATGTCTATACGTTCATTGAGAGGAAGTGATTTTGGTGGTTAGACTGTTCCTTTACATTAAATGACATAGGAAACCAGATACATTTCAACCAACAACAAAAATCTTTCTGACAAATGGCACTGGCTCACATTTTGCAATTCCCACACCGACTAGTACCTGTCATTTATATCGCCATTAGATCCAGTAATTGAGGGTTCGGTGATCTAAAATAAAGGAGCACATAATCTATATAATGAATGTGCCTTTTAAGATTTCAGCATTATTTATCCTATTCATGAAATTGGCTGAAGTTGCTCAAAGTTCACCTTTTTACTATATTTGTCGCTGACGTCGAAGAGGGAGGAGAGGTCACCAGCACCGAGGGAGCCTGGCGCTGGATAAAGGTAAGTGGCTGAAGGGGTTTTAACCCCTTCAGCCCAGCGGGAGAGGGGGTCCTGAGGGTGGGGGGAACTAAGGATTATATAGTGTCAGGAAAACGAGTTTATTTTCCTGACACTATAGTGGTCCTTTAACCCCTTCAGGACGGAGTCAATAGTGCACGTTCTGATCAAAACAAAAACTAGAATTTGCGCTATATGTCTGTTCACCCATAGTTCCCCTCTTTCAAATTATAAGCACCCACACTTATTATATATCATTTTGTTCAGGAGAACCAGGGCTTTAATTTATCATTAACTATTCGTATATGGAACATAATTTATTATGAATAAAATTTTAAAAAAATGTGAGAAAATAAGATTTTTTTTTTTTTTTAAATTTGCATTTCCGTCTGACATTTTAACTGTGAATGTCATAATACTGTTAGGTTTTACTGCAAAAAAAAAATGCACATATTTGTAATCAGCGATGTGTCACGAGTACAACAGTACCCCCCATTAACAGGTTTTATGTTGTTTTGGAAAGTTACAGGGTCAAATATAGAAAATTCCATTTTCAAATTAAAATTTTCCAGATTAGTAATGTTACCTTTGAGACGGTGTGGTAGCCCAGGAATGAGAATTACCCCCATAATGGCATAGCATTTGAAAAAGAAGACAAGCCAAGGTATTGAAAGTGGGGTATGTTTAGTCTTTTTTAGTAGCCACTTAGTCACAAACACTGGCCAAAGTTAGCGTTCATATTTGTTTTTGTGTGAAAAAAAGCAAAAAACAAATATTTGGCCAGTGATTGTGACTAAGTGGCTACTAAGAAAGACTGGACATACCCCACTTGCAATACCTCGGGTTGTCTACTTTTGCAAATGGTATGCCATCATGGGGGTAATTTTCATTCCTGGGCTACCATACGCTCTCAAAGGCAACATAACCAATCTGGCAAATTTCAATGTGAAAAAAATGAAATGCAAGCCTTATATGTGACTCTCTAACTTTCCAAAACACCATAAAACCTGTACATGGGGGGTACTGTTATTCTCGGGAGACTTCACTAAACACAAATATTAGTGTTTTATAACAGTAAAACATATTACAACAATAATAAAGACCATAAAAGTGCCGTTCGCTTGTAAAAAATGCGAAAAACGTCACTTTTACTTAAAATATCATCGTTGTAATACAATTTACCAGTTTGAAACACTAATATTTTAGTTCAGCGAAGTCTCCTGAGTAAAACAGTACCCCCTATGTACAGGTTTTATGGTGTCTTGGAGAGTTACAGGGTCAAATATAGTGCTTGCGAATTAAATTCTCTGCACTTTCTCCCTGTGTTGTCAGGCATGTCAATCAAATTTGAATTAATCAAATGACATCATTACGTTAAAAGATTATTTAAATATACACGTAGAATTTTAATATATATGCATTTATAGGTATTTAAATTCTACGTGTATACTAATGTAATCTTTTATGTAATTATATGTATTTATATATATATTTGCGGTTATTTGTATTTTATATATAGATAGATATATATATATAGAATGTCATTCTAAGTGTATTTTGTTATATATATATATATATATAATATAAAAATGCAAAATCTGGCACTCTACCTTAATAGTTTGATCCTTCAAAAAAATGCCTCGGTGCTGCAGAGCGTAGATATGCAAGGAAATAATGAGACAGAGCACTCCAGAGGTCTTGGTGAAAAAAGTTATTTATCCGTGTAAAAAAGAATCGACGTTTCGACCTGCAGGTCTTTATCAAGATTATATATATATATAACAAAATACAGTTAGAATGAAATTACCGTATATACTCGAGTATAAGCAGAGTTTTTCAGCACATTTTTTGTGCTGAAAAACCCCAACTCGGCTTATACTCGAGTCAATAGTCTGTATTATGGCAATTTACATTGCCATAATACAGACTGGGGCTGGCAGAGAGTTTACTTACCTGTCCTGCAGCTCCTGTCAGCTCCCTCCTCCTCCTCCTCCGCGCCGTCCGTTCAGCACCTCGGTCAGCTCCCAGTGTAAGTGACTTAGAGTGTGAGCTGACAGAAGAGCTGAACTGACGGCGCGGAGGAGGAGGGAGCTGACAGGAGCTGCAGGACAGGTAAGTAAACTCTCTGCCAGCCCCCCTCTCCCCCCCACTGAACTGCCAATGCTGGACCACCAGGGAAGGAGAGCCCCCCTCCCGGCCATATATCAAGCAGGGAGGGGGGACGAAAAAAAAAATATTAATAATAATAATTAAATAAAAATAATAATAATTAAATTAAATAAAAAATAATAATAATAAAAAAATAAAAAAATTGCCCACCCCCCACCAAGGCTCTGCAACACACACACGCGCACTGCATTCGTACACGCGCACTGCATTCGTACACACGCACTGCATTCGTACGCACGCACTGCATTCGTACGCACGCACTGCATTCGTACGCACGCACTGCATTCGTGCGCACGCACTGCATTCGTGCGCACGCACTGCATTCGTGCGCACGCACTGCATTCGTGCGCACGCACTGCATTCGTGCGCACGCACTGCATTCGTGCGCACGCACTGCATTCGTGCGCACGCACTGCATTCGTGCGCACGCACTGCATTCGTGCGCACGCACTGCATTCGTGCGCACGCACTGCATTCGTGCGCACGCACTGCATTCGTGCGCACGCACTGCATTCGTGCGCACGCACTGCATTCGCGCACGCACTGCACTCGCGCACGCCGCTCGCACTGCACTCGCGCACGCCGCTCGCGCATGCACTGCACTCATGCACACACTGCACTCGCACGCACCGCACTGCACTCACGCACGCACTGCCACGCACTGCACTCGCACGCTCGCACTGCACTCATGCACGCACTGCACTCATGCACGCACTGCACTCATGCACGCACTGCACTCACGCTCGCACTGCACGCACACGCTCGCACTGCACTCACGCACGCACTGCCACGCACTCGCACGCTCGCACTGCACTCACGCACGCACTGCACTCACGCACTGCACTCGCACGCTCGCACTGCACTCATGCTCGCACGCTCGCACTGCACTCATGCACGCACTGCCACGCACGCACTGCACTCGCACGCTCGCACTGCACTCATGCACGCACTGCACTCGCACGCTCGCACTGCACTCATGCACGCACTGCCACGCACGCACTGCGCTCGCACTGCACTCGCACGCTCGCACTGCACTCATGCACGCACTGCCACGCACGCACTGCACTCGCACGCTCGCACTGCACTCATGCACGCACTGCCACGCACGCACTGCACTCGCACGCTCGCACTGCACTCATTATATATACACACTGCATTCATTATATATACACACTGCATTCATTATATACACACACTGTAAATAAATATTCAATTAATATATTTTTTTTAGGATCGAATTTTATTTAGAAATTTACCAGTAGCTGCTGCATTTCCCACCCTAGTCTTATACTCGAGTCAATACGTTTTCCCAGTTTTTTGGGGTAAAATTAGGGGCCTCGGCTTGTATTCGGGTCGGCTTATACTCTAGTATATACGGTACATATGGATATATAATTTATATTAAATTTTGTTTCAATATTTTATTTATTTTATTATTTTATTTATTATTTTAATTATATGTATTTATATATAATATATGTACATCTATTATATATAATATATACATATATGTAACGTCATTCTAAGTGTATTTTAATATTAATATATATACTTATATTAATATTAAAATACACTTTGTATGACGCTACATATATATAATACGTATATATTATATAATGTACATATACATATATTATATATAAATACGTATAAATAAATTAAAATAATAAAATAAATAAAATATATTTAATATATATATATAAATATATTTAATTTATTTTTACACTTGTTTAATTTTTAATTTTTTTTTTACTTTCCTACCAGCAGGGGGACTGCCTGATATTTCAGACAGTCCCCCTGCTGGCAGATCCATAGCCAGCTATAGGGGGCCATGTGATCGCTCTTTGAGAGCGACCACATGGCCCCCGGGGGCCTGATTTGCCGTGGGGGGGGGGGGCGGGCTGCCAGGCAGTCCTCCCGAAGCGGAGCGCCGGGTAGGTGAGTATCCCGGGCGCTCCAGGGCTTAAAGCCGTTACGACGTTCCATGCCACCGCAACGGCTTTAAAGCCCACTTAAAGCGGGACGGCATGGTACGTCATAACGGCGTTAACGGGTTAATCATCTGTTCTTGTGTTGATTTAAATACCGTAGCCCCTTGTGTTATTTACACAGCAGTGGTGATGGTCATTTTCTCGACAGTTGCGTATCTTACCAAATTAAATTAAATTAACCCCTTAAGGACACATGACGTGCCTGACACGTCATGATTCCCTTTTATTCCAGAAGTTTGGTCCTTAAGGGGTTAAGATCAAATTAAACAAGCACCTAACAGACACTAACCCTCTGTTACCACACAGCTAAATCATATTCCCAATTTCTATGGGAAGAAACATTGTCTCAAACTGCATATCCTTGAGGATACTTGTCATTTTTATTGTACTTTTTCTGCTTCTGACTATGCAGTCTTTTTAATTATATTGTTAAAGGGGCATTTATACCACAGGACACTACTGTATTGGTTATAGTGCTGGCAAGCCACTGGTTATATGTTAAAGGAACACTAGAGGGTCAGGAGGACAAACGTGTGTTCCTGACCCTATAGTGTTAAAACCACTATTTAGTTGACTTGCCCCTACCTAATCCCATTAGAAAGGGTTAAAACACACCTTATTTCCAGTGCCGCATGGGTATGCTTTCCCCACCCCAGATCAGTCTCTGGGGCGGGGATTGTCCTTAGGAAAAGCATTGGATTGCCTCAGATCATCAAGAGGGCGGGGCCAAATCAATATCTCCTTATAGATGCATTGAATCAAGGCATTTTTATGAGGAAAGTTCAGCGTCTCCATGCAGAGCGTGGAGACACTGGATGGCAGTGTTGAACAGTGTGAAGTGGCCACCACTGGAGGTGTCATTAGGCTGTAAATGTAAACACTGCCTTTTTTATGAAAAGATGGTGTTTACTGCAAAAAGCCTGCAGGGACTAATTAGACTCACTAGATACATTAAGCTGTAATTGTTCTGATGACTAGAGTGTTCCTTTAAATTATTTTTGAACAGTATAATACAGGGAGTTCTCTGGGAACCCATGGTCTCTGTATCACTAATCTACTACATTTAAACTGTATATACATAGTTATTGTTAGAGAGAATAATTGAGTTGGGGGGAGGAGGGGAATTAAATATTCTACTTGTCCGAAATTTATCACAACATTTTTAATTAACCAGCTAAATGAATAAATACCTCTATTGCCTTTAAAGATAAGTAAATTGATTTAAAAAGACGAGCTCTATCTTTATTTAGTATCCTAATCTCTCCAATCCCATTTGTAAATCTCATAATTGAGTTTGTGATTTATGCACCGTGAATGTGGGTGGGTGTTGCAGCATTTTATGACAAAACATATGAGGTCAAAATTGTGATTTATATAGGAACATTCATTATGTGGAAGAAATACTGCAATGCGACACATTGTTCTAAATATAAAATAAGAATTAGGTCAAGTGGGCAAGAATACCATGTTTCCATTTATGTCATGTAGCATAAACCGTAATTTAGCAGTGCATCCACCACCGAAGATCACAAATTCCCAAGAATAGGAAAACTAGGTTAAGGAACACTATTCCTAAATTGCCAAATCATCATGTGGGGCTGAGGGAGCACAGGCCTAAAAGTATTAGTCCATGGAAATTGATGTTCTTTGTAAAGTTAATATTTGTGGTACATGCTGTTTAGGAGTTAAATCTATTTTTTTTTTTTTTTTTTTTTATATTTATACAGCCATAACCTTACGTTCCCTGGCACGGAGTCACACAGCCGCCATGAAAATAAGTTTAATTTTCAAACCCATTTTACAACAGTGTTTGATTTGGAAATTATCTCCTACTCTGTTAATTAAATGTTAATATCATATTGGAGGTTGCTGCAAACTCTAGCAGGAATTAAACACACTGTAGAAGGAAAGTTAATATAATATGAGCTATTTTTCAGGAAGTGTGTGGGTAGCCGGAGTGAAACACATGGGGAGGGAGCTGTGGCTGTGGACGCATAAACAAACTTGACACCTAAATGACAGAAAATGGAACAGTGAGATTGCAGGGGCATGATCTACATACGCAAAAAACACTTTGTGGAGTTGAAGCTTGTTGGTGGTTATGTCTCTTTAAATTCTGTACAAGGAATCAATAATACTTTGTATTAAGAATATAATAATGTGATTCTTTGACCTTGATTGTCCACCAGGTCAGATACTTAGATGGAAATTAGTCCTGCACTGAACAGGAGCCATTGTAGGTTGGTACACACATAATAAATGGTCAGGAAGAAGAGTAGTGGGTACACATAAGGATTTTTGCTGTCTTGAGGCTAGTCTGAGATGGCTTACAGTGTCTTCATAATCTTTGTATTGTAATGTAGGCTGTTACTAAAATAGTGAGTTGGGACGCAGTGGTGTCAGTGTAAGGAGGAGATGGATTATGTAGCTACTGGGAAGTGTTGATAATATCAATGATTCAGTTTGGATATATTGTCAGCACCTGCACCCTTGACCTATTCTCCAACAGTCAAAATAACATGATAGAAGAAGAAACATAAAATAAAGAAGTGAACGTGTCACAAAACAGAAAAGGATGATGATCTAGTTGCAAAAATTATAATAAGTTAAAAATGTATTGATCTGGTAATTTTCTCTTTTGTTGAATTACGCATGTTAATATTACTTTTCACCTGGAACTTTGTGTATTATACCAACACAGTTCTTAACATTGTTTATGCATTAACACGTTTTTATTTTTCCCAGGCCAAATTGGTTCTTTAGCCTTTTCTTATAAAAAAGTGACTTTTTTTGTAATACATTTTACTGAGCATTTTTTGTTTTTCTTCATAATCCAAAAAATAGTGACTTATCTAATTTATTTGTTTGTTGTTGTCAGTATTGCTGTCCATACTGTATATATTGCTTGTGATCAGCTAGTATAAAAATGTTTTAGTATTTAGAACTGCAGCACTAGTAAAGAAATGGTTTTGTTTTACTAGCTACATACAAACACATACACTATTTATGTTTAACTTTTTTTTTCTCCAGCCAGCAAGAGACAGAGTATGTACAACATTCCATATAATTCTGCCAGTTATGCTAGCTGTTACAGTCCAAATCCTAGTGGAAGTCCATACAGTAGTGGATTCAATTCTCCGTCCTCTACCCTTGTGAGACCTCCAGTAGTGAGGCAGCTGGTACTGCCTAGCAGCACAGGTGAGTAAATAACACAATGTTTATCTGTCAGGGGAAGATACCACCTGAATGTGTACTTACTGTGTCAAGGTGACAAAAACGTTTCTCTCTTCGCACTGCCTCTAAGGCAATTTGTTCACAGGCAAACAAACTTCTCTTTAGACATTGTTATCCTTTTGCCATTTTTGGTGAAAGGAAACCCTAAAATAAAATGTTTATTTCAATGTTTACGAAGAGATCTAAAAAGTAGTCAATACTTCCAACATTTACTGCATTGTTTCCTTGACAGGCTCCCCCATGGCATCATATATTAAAGACTATTTTCTTTTTTGTTGTGCAAGTTTTCTTTTGCAAAACTTTACCTTGAACTGGCTGTTAGGGTCATACCATGTGTGTTCATGTTGCACTCTTGCCTGTCTTAACCCACCCTAAATACATTGTAATATGTTAACAATATTGGTTACCAGATCTTTTTCAAAGCTGTTTTTGCCATGGTGGTATTTTAAGTCTCCTAGTGGAAGTAATCGGCCTTTATTGACGTCAGTGAATATCTTCTAATCAGACGCCATCTGCAGAAAGTACATCCAATAAGCCAAAGAAACTCTGATTCAATTATACTTAATAGATGTTTAAGGAGCTCTGATTTTATTTAACAGGGACATTTCATTATTGGCAGCGGCAATACATTTTCTATTTCAGGCCCAAATTCCATTCTAGGGTGCATTTTTAACATGTTTTTACCTAAATGTTATTTCTTGATGTTGGGGGGAGTAAGGGGGGGGGGAAAGACTTATTAAAAATGGAAAATGATGTAGACTGTCCAGCAACATATCTGCATGCACTGGTCTCCCTCCTGTGACTTCCATTTAAAAAAATAAATAATGCTGTAGTTTTCAATGCTGGGTTTTACATTATCAGTGGAACAGGCATTGCAATAACGAAGAACAATATACCAATGGAAGAGATTCTGACAATCGAAACGTAAGGGCAATAATAAGTAGAGAAAAAATACTACTTTTTACTACTTAACAAGTAGACAAATCATGATACTCAACAGTTTGCATTTTTCTAACAATCGTGCCTGGGAAAATCCCGTAGTAGTTATGCCATTTTGTTCTAAACTCATATTCTCAGCACTTGGTCTGCAACACTGCATCTTACAGAACATCAAGGGGATAATTCTGATGTATATCTGCCCCACTGTCCTGTGAAATAAGCATGAAGAGAGAATGGTATTGCACTGACAAGTACCGGTATCCTAAGAGGTTTCATAGCAGAAATTAGTCAAAACTGCTCACTCAGGTCACACACATTTGTTCAGTGTTCTGTACTTTGCTTTTGTGTGTGCTGTAGTACATGCAAGGAATTCTCCCCCATCATAGGATTAAATGGGTTAGCATGTCTGAGCTCTGTCTGGGTAAAATAGGGTTGAAGATAATGCACTTAAATCCCTACAAACTAGACATGACAAATGAGAATGTATTTACTAATGTGCTTGTTTAAAATGCATTTATTTTGTTTGAGTTATTGACTATGTAACCAATGTGCTTGATAATTCTGCCCTTAAGTATCCCTTTCAACCCTTTTTTCTGCACTTGGCAATGGTTGTGCTCTTTACTTCTGAACTCTGGATTTCAGATACTTCTTTTTTATGAGCATACTTCTGACTTTGTCTTGAAGGCACGCCTACACGTTTTTATATATTCTCTTACTGGCAATGCACATAAAGACTAACCTTCTAATGTCCCAAGCAATAAATTGATGTTAAAGATTTCCAGTTTACTGCAGTATGCTGTGTAAGAGTCAAGTCACAACACAACACCTTTGTTCTTTTTGAAATAACACTTTAGGTAGATTTTCCTGCATCTCTTACATGCTGGGCTGTTTTATGGGGATTTTACCCCACTAAATGCTTCGGTCTTATCCATCACAGTGCCACTCCTTACATTGGTAAACTCCCATACCTATCAAATCTCCTGTTTCGTATAAACTAGTCTATTTCTACTTTTTGCCTGACCATTAAAAAAAACAAAAAAATGACGATATTATTCACCTCTTCTAATCTTTGTCCAGCTTTGCAAATTGTGTGCTATTGTTTTCCATAATTTTAATCCTTTATTGAATAACCTGTAAGATCTGATACCTTACCTTTATTTTTCTCTATCCTGACCCATGAGTTTTGGCCAGGACAAGACCAGCAACAGCACGCAGATAACTTGAAAATTAGCATCATCTTAAAACATAACTTTAAATTGGGTTTCTTCTAAACATAGGCCTTTGTTTATTATTACACTTAAAGCGGCACTGTCATGCCGAACTTACCTTTCCTCAATCTCTTCCTCTTCTCCCCCTCTCTCGGGATCTGTTCTTCTTTTCTTCCTGTCTTCTTTAGTTTTCTTTAAAATCATAAGACAAAGTAGGGACTCTTTGTCTTATGGAGGATTCCTCCGCTTGACCAGCTCTGACCAGCGGAGGAGCAAAGTGTGCTTCATTTCCGCTGGTCAGAGCAATTTTCCAATGATCCCTAGCGTTCCTCCCTGTTCCCACAATGCTTCCTGTCAGTACTGCAGAACGTCCTGTCACTTAGACAGAACGCCGGCAAAACTGCCGAATTGCATCCTAACAGAATGAGAACAGTTTCTCCATTGGTGTTAGGATGCAATTCGGTACTTTGATCGTATCGGAATTTCATTCTAATGAATGAAACTCCGATCCTATTCATTGCCGCGGCTTTGTCTTTCAGACAAATTTACTAATACTAAGTAAAGATTACTTAGTATTAGTAAATAATATGCCCCTACTCGCTATACCGCGAGTAGGGGCATGTCTAGTAAGCAGTGGCTGCTCACTGAGAAAAAAAACAAAAAAACAATAAACACTCCTCTCCCCCCCCCCCCCGCGCGGGTGTTAAAGATGGGGGGGGGGGAAACCTAGTGTCCTCCCCCCTGGCCCCCACCCCTGCACGGTGAGTGGGGGCCCTAATAAAACAATTAGGGGGGGGCCTACTGTCCTCCCCCCCTGGCCCCCACCCCTGCGCGGTGGGTGGGGCCCTAATAAAACAATAAGGGGGGACCTACTGTCCCCCCCCCCGGCCCCCACCCCTGAGCGGTGGGTGGGGGCCCTAATAAAACAATAAAAGGGGGGGGGGAACCTACTGTCCTCCCCCCCGGCCCCCACCCCTGAGCGGTGGGTGGGGGCCCTAATAAAACAATAAGGGGGGGGGAGACCTACTGTCCTCTCCCCTGGCCCCCACCCCTGCACGGTGGGTGGGGGCCCTAATAAAACAATAAGGGGGGGGAGACCTACTGTCCTCCCCCCTGGCCCCCACCCCTGCGCGGTGGGTGGGGGCCCTAATAAAACAATATGGGGGGGGGACCTACTGTCCTCCCCCCGGCCCCCACCCCTGAGCGGTGGGTGGGGACCCTAATAAAACAATTAGGGGGGGACCTATTGTCCTCCCCAGCCCCCACACCTGCGCGGTGGGTGGGGGCCCTAAATGAACACCACCCCCCCCCCCCCCATCAAGGTGACTAGGGGTCCCAAGCCCCTAGTCACCCACCCCCCACCCAAAACATTCTATCCCCTACCTACCCCCCTCACCCTAAAAATAGTGAGGGGGGAATAAAATAACTAACCTGTAAAAAAAAATAATTAAACTTACCATTTGACGTCTTCTTTTTTCTAAATTCTTCTTTCTTCAGCCCCCCAAAAGGCCAAATAAAAATCCATCATACCCGTCGCAATATTAAAAAAAAAACAAAAAAAAAAACGAGCGCAAACAAAAATTAATCCATCTTCACCCATGGAGGGCAGCCGCGTAGGGTCAAAGCTTATAAAGCCTTGCCCCGCCCTGCAATTAGGCTTAGAACACACTGATTGGTTGGTTTAAGTCAATCAGAGTGCTCTGTGTCATTTTACACAGCGTGGGAAAGTTCTTTGGAATTTTCCCACGCTGTGTAAAATGACACAGAGCACTCTGATTGGCTTAAACCAACCAATCAGTGTGTTCTAAGCCTAATTGCAGGGCGGGGCAAGGCTTTATAAGCCTTGACCCGCCCTGCGGAGCTCAGTATGCGGTGTGCCCTCCATGGGTGAACATGGAGTAATTTTTGTTTGCGCTCGTTTTTTTTTTTTTTTTTTTTTTTTTTTTTTAATATTGGGACGGGTATGATGGATTTTTATTTGGCCTTTTGGGGGGCTGAAGAAAGAAGAATTTAGAAAAAAGAAGACGCCAAATGGTAAGTTTAATTTTTTTTTTTTTTTTTTACAGGTTAGTTATTTTATTCCCCCTCACTATTATTAGGGTGAGGGGGGTAGGTAGGGGATAGAATGTTTTGGGTAGGGGGGTGACTAGGGGCTTGGGACCCCTAGTCACCTTGATGGGGGGGTTCATTTAGGGCCCCCACCCACCGCGCAGGGGTGGGGGCCAGAGGGGGAGGACAGTAGGTCCCCCCCCCCTTATTGTTTTATTAGGGCCCCCACCCACCGCATAGGGGTGGGGGCCGGGGGGGAGGACACTAGGTCCCTAACCCCTTATTGTTTTATTAGGGCGTCCACCCACCGCGCAGGGGTGGGGGCCGGGGGGGAGGACAGTAGGTCCCCCCCCTTATTGTTTTATTAGGGCCCCCACCCACCACGCAGGGGTGGGGGCCGGGGGGGGAGGACAATAGGTCCCCCCCCCCCCCCCCCTTATTACCATTTTTTTTTTTTTACAGTGAGCAGCCATAGGCTGTGCTCACTGTTTAGTAGACATGCCCCTACTCGCGGTATAGTGAGTAGGGGCATTTGGGAGCTTTTAATCTCCCTTGTGCTATTATGGGGGTCATATTGACCCCCATAGAGTGAGGGGGGGGGGGGGGGGGCCTGGGGGGCATATGAAGTGGTGGGGAGCTCTGCTCCCTGCCGCTTCTATAGTTACATATTACAAGGAGGGAGCTGCACGCCGGTAGCTCCCTCCTTGTAATAAACTGAACGAACAAACTAACACTGATATTCAGTGTTAGTTTGTTCATCTGATTTTTTCTATTCATTCATTCGTCTGTCTGATGAATGAATAGATGAAATTCCCGTTCGCATGTCCAGGTGTTTCACTGGGCATGTGCGGGAATCTCTCAGTCTGTGTAGTGTGGGTAGACGACGTGTCCCACAGGGACTTCACTTACCCACACAAAGATGGCGGCGCCCTGAATAAAGATCGGGGCAGAAGATAAAGAATAAAAAAAAGGTAATGTGGGGGGCTTAGGGGCATTTGGGGGTGACTAGGGGGTCGATTGGATGTAGTGGAGGCGGGAGGGGGATTAAAAAAAAACGGGATTCGGCATGACAGTGCCGCTTTAAACCCCACTGGTTTGCCTAATTGTCATTGTTTCTATGTGGAATTAGCTTCTTCTCCATTCCTCACATCAATAGTAAGTGACTAGACGTGGTCAGTAGATAAAGCTAGCAGTCAAGTCCACATTTATTTACCATGTACTTAATTCAGTAAGCTCCCTTATAGGAACACTGGTCTAGCTGCATGCAATATACACTATATAATATTATAGTAGCAATGACATGACTTGACACAAACTTGACGCAATTTGTTGGTTTTGTTTTCTTATTTACCATAACAGTGCTGCTTTTACTACGCGGCACTGTCATGCCGAATCCTGTTTTTTTTAACCCCCCCTCCCGCCTCCACTATATCCAATTGACCCACTAGTCACCCCCAAATACCTCTAAGCCCCCCAGATTACCTCTTTTTAAATCTGTATCTTCTGCCCCGATCTATATTCAGGGCGCCGCCATCTTTGTGTGGGTAGGTGAAGTCCCAGTGGGACACATCATCTGCCCACACTAGACAGACTTGCAGCTCCCTCCTTGTAATATGTAAAGATAGAAGCGGCAGGGAGCAGTGCTCCCTGCCGCTTCATAAGCCCCCCATGTCCCCCCCTCACTCTATGGAGGTCAATATGACCCCCATAATAGCACAAGGGAGATTAAAAGCTCCCAAATGCCCCTACTCACTATACCGCGAGTAGGGGCATGTCTACTAAACAGTGAGCAGCCTGTGGCTGCTCACTGTTGAAAAAAAATTACATAAATTACAATAAGGGGGGGGGGGGGCGGACCTATTGTCCTCCCCCCTCCCCCACCCTGAGCGGCGGGTGGGGGCCATGAAGATAATGGGGGGGGAACCTACTGTCCTCCCCCCCCCCCCCCAGGCCCACACCCCTGGGCGGCGGGTGAGGGCCATAATGATAATGAGGGGGGGGGGACCTACTGTCCTCCCCCCTGGCCCCCACCCCTAGCGGTGGTTGGGGGCCCAAAATAAAGAGGGGGGACCTACTGTCCTCCCCCCCCCCCCCCTGCCCCCACCACTGTGTGGCGTGTGGGGGCCATAATGATAATGAGGGGGGGGATGCTACTGTACTCCCCACCCCTGCGCGGTGGTTGGGGGCCCAAAATAAAGAGAGGGGGGGACCTAGTGTCCTCCTCCCCCCCCCGCCCCCACCACTGTGTGGCGGGTGGGGGCCCTAATAAAACAATAAGGGGGGGGACCTACTGTCCTCCCCTCTTGGCCCCCACTGCTGAGCGGTGGGTGGGGGCCCTAAATAAAGATATGGGGGGGACCTACTGTCCTTCCCCCCCACCCCGCCCCCACCACTGTGTGGCGGGTGGGGGCCATAATGATGAGGGGGACGGACCTACTGACCTCCCCCCGGCCCCCACCCCTGAGCGGTGGGTGGGGGCCCTAATAAAACAATAAGGGGGGGGGCCTACGGACCTGAGCGGCGGCGAGGGCACGCCACGTACTGAGCTCCGCAGGGCGGGTCAAGGCTTATAAAGCCTTGCCCCCCCTGCAATTAGGCTTAGAACACTCTGGTTGGTTTAAGCCAATCAGAGTGCTCTGTGTCATTTTACACAGCGTGTGAAAATTCAAAAGATCTTTCCCACGCTGTGTAAAATGACACAGAGCACTCTGATTGGGAGGGGGGGGGGGGGGTTATTAGGTTTTTTGTTTTTTTACAGTGAGCAGCTATAGGCTGCTCACTGCTTTCTACACATGCCACTACTCGCGATATAGCGAGTACGGGCATATTATTTAGTAATACTAAGTAATCTTTACTTAGTATTAGTAAATTTGGCTGAAAGACCAATTTAGGTCTTTCAGCCTTTTAGTAACATATGTATACTCCCTGATACCGTGGGAATTAGGGAGTTATCTACTAAGCGGCTGCAAGATGCAGCTGCGGCAATGAATAGGATCAGAGTTTTCATTCCGATACGAACAAAGTACCGAATTGCATCCTAACACGAATGGAGAAACTCTTCTCATTCTGTTAGGATGCAATTTGGCCATTTTGCCGGCGTTCTGTGTAAGTGACAGGACGTTCGGCAATACTGACAGGAAGCATTGTGGGAACAGGGAGGAAAGCTAGGGATCATGGGAAAATTGCTCTGACCAGCGGAAATGAAGCACACTTTGCTCCTCCGCTGGTCAGAGCTGGTCAAGCGGAGGAATCCTCCATAAGGCAAAGAGTCCCTACTTTGTCTTATAATTTTAAAGAAAACTAAAGAAGACAGGAAGAAAAGAATAACAGATCCCGAGAGAGGGGGAGAAGAGGAAGAGATTGAGGAAAGGTAAGTTCGACATGACCGTGCCGCTTTAAGCATGTGTGCATTTCCTACTATATGTTCCTGATTAGTGGTGGGTCAATGAGAGTGCACTGAATGTGTAATTGTACTACCTTCTGTATTCTCTGTATGCAGCAAGAAGTATACATATGTTACACAATGTTTGAACATAGTCAAAAGGAAACTAGAATCCTAACTGGTGTTTTTATGGTATGTGTTGTGTGTATTTACACATCCTAATTATCTATATATTTTCTCCTTTTACAGCCAACTATAAAACTGCTGCTGATAAAAATCTTACTCCCGTAAGTCCCCAGTCCTCAATAGACAGTGAGCTAAGCACGTCTGAGATGGATGATGACTCATTGGGTTCTGCTTACAAGTTGA
The DNA here is from genome assembly GCF_036172605.1 of Pelobates fuscus. Taxonomy (NCBI): domain Eukaryota; kingdom Metazoa; phylum Chordata; class Amphibia; order Anura; family Pelobatidae; genus Pelobates; species Pelobates fuscus. Next base: position 87,640,291 of record NC_086322.1, read on the forward strand.
ATGATGTCACCGATGTCCAGATATTGGCACGAATGCAAGAAGACAGTGAGTATTAAGTTACAATGGTTTTATATTCCAGTGCATCCTAGAATGATAAGACCTTCTTTCTGCTAAATCATTTAATGCAGCAAATGGTCAGATATAATAACATGCGTGAGGGAGGTAGGGTTGGCATATTAGCCAGGAATTTACTGTTAATAAGTGTGTTAACACCTACAAAGGGGTAGTGAATGAGCAATGTTCTTCTTCAAGTGGAACTTTCACTATAGGGAAGTTGTCATATTTACACTGCTGGGTGGGCATCCTGTTTCAAATGGGGACATGTTCTGGAGCCAGGAACAGAGCTGTGCTAGTGGTAAGCTGGGCATCCACATTAAGCTGAGCTAGTAGTTTTCAAAAGTGCCAAGGGGGCTGTAGGCCTATACTGCGTTTTTAATACTGTAGTGACAGGAATAACGCCCTGGACAAAAGTTACACTGCTGCCAGAGCTAGACACATGTATGAGAGCCTCATTTAACCCCTTAAAGGGACGCTATAAGCATTGAAACAATGTTGGCTTAATGGAGTGCTTTTGGTGTATAGACTATGTTGCTGCAGTCTAACTGTTCAATTAAACTTCTCCTTTTATTGCACAGTCTGTATAATTTAGAGTGGTTTATCTACAGCTGTTAATTGCCTCCTGCGTGTCATTAGGACATTTGACAGCAGGAAATAAAACTTCTTAAACCACACTGTACTTTCACATCTGTTTGGAAATGAAACCATTTTTTCATGTAGGCTGTGTGAGTGACAGCCAGGGGAGGTGTGGCTAAGGCTGCATTAACAGAAACAAAGGTGAAAGTGCAGGGGCATGATCTATACTGTACACCAAACCTGTTCCATTAACCGAAAGTTGTTCTGATGCTTAGAGTATCCCCTTAAGAATCACAATCTGGTCCCTAAAGACACTGCTTGTATGGAATATGGTGCTTATTTTGCAGCTCTGCAATTGTTTAATGTGTTGGATTTTGCGAAAACTTTTTTTGCTAGAACATTTTTTTAAGACTGAGTTGTTCTGATAGACTATAGGTCCGTAAGGGCTTAAAATTTGTTTAAAAAAAAATTAAAATAAAAAAAAGGAAGAGGGTAGTAAAATGTTGGTGGCGAAAGGCTTAAAAAAATTGTGGTAAATTCATAAGAATGGGATATGGCTACTGCCATAGAGAGTATGTTACTGATGTTGGGACTGAGAGGAAAGTGGTGAGAAAAACTTTTAGGTAAATCCGAATTATGTATTCATGTACTTTGACACTTCATGTTGTTGAAAGCAGGTTTTACTGCTGTTTGCCCTTTTGTGGGTTTGCTCTTATTGATGGATTATGGGTAAATTTATTTGCTACATGAAACAGAACCTTTCTTAAACTCTGCCATTGTTAAGTGTTGACATCTTAAGTACTATGACTATTGGAAAGCAGTCCTAGATTGTATTTATGTATTTTTTTTATGAAAACTAGAACACGCTGGGGAGGGATAGAGTTGCAGACACAGTTTGATATATTTGGTGATAGAGCTGCTTTAACATGTTGATTTGTCTGTCTACCTCGTGGCTTAAAATCCTATGTCACCTGCTAGGCTTTAAAAGTAACTTGCGACCTCAATTTTGGAGGGTAGATAACACACTCACCAGGGGGTGAATTTCTACTCGTGAGGCTAAATTTTCACTCCCCAATTGAGCCGTATATGGTATATTAAGCCTTTAGTTGTTTAATCGAACAAACGTTTTTCAGAGCTCTAAACAGCTTACAGTGGTATTTCAACTCCCCACTTGTAGGATATCCCTCAAATGGTAGTTGTAGTGTAGTTTACATGCAATTAAAGAAAAAGAAGGCCCATAGTGCTCTCCATATTTGCAAATAAGTAGTAATAAAATGAAATATACTTACAATATTGAGAGCAGACAAACCGCTCTATGGTAACAGCGTGGGTGGAACAATCCCCACCTAGGATACTTTTGATGATGGACTTGATGTGTATGAAAAATAGGTTGCGCCAAGTACAAATTAAATAAACAAAAAAAAGTATAAAAGACTGCCCCAAAGCAAATGGGTAGTCTAAAAATCTTACTTTTATTTAAACAAATAATAAAATCACAACGCGTTGCGCCCTGTTAGGCTTTTTCAAGTGAGATAAAACATATACCTGGCAGGGAAACAAACCCACAATGCAGAACACGCATTAACAGGCATGCACAGCACATGAGCTGGCATGGAAACCACAGTAAAAGCCATGGCACATGAGCTGGCATGGAA